>NC_092772.1:27639786-27892286 GCF_047496795.1 Chiloscyllium punctatum
ATTCTTGACAATTCAACTTGCCGGGAATCGGCCGTTTGAACTGACTCCAAAACCAACTGCTGAAATACAGAGGCTTCAATGTTTTAATAATTTGTGAGACTTGGGTATCACTGGCTGGGCCAGCGTTAATCGTCAATCCCTCGTTGCTTCTTGTGAAGGTGCGGGTGAAGCTGTTCTCTTGAATCACTGGAGTCCACTTGCTGTGGGTTGTCCCACAATGCTGTAGGGAGGGAATTCCAGGATTCTGACCCAACGACTGTGAAGGAACGGCGATATATTGGGCGGGTGAGGGGCTCGGAGGGGAACCTGCAGCTGGTGGTGTTCCCAAGTACCTGTCCTTCTTGGTGGAAGTGGTCGTGGGTTCGGAAGGTGCTGCCTGAGGATCTTGGGTGAGTTTCTGCAGAGCATCTTGTAGATGCTACTGAGCGTCGGGGGGGGCCAGGGAGGGAGGAGATGTGGTGCCAATCCCCAGCAGGGGCTGCTTTGTCCCTGGATGGTGTCGAACATCTCAAGTGTTGTTGGAGCTGCCCCCCCCCCCCCCCCCCATCCCCCCCATCCAGGGGCAAGTGGGGAGTATTCCCTCACCCTCCAGACCTGTGCCTTGTAGATAGTGGATAAACTTTAGGGTGTTCGGAGGTGAGTTACTCACTGCAGTATCCCGAGTCTCTGGTCTGCTCTTGTAGCCACTGTGTTTATGTGATGAGTCCTGTTGTATTTCGAGTCAATATTAACCCCAAAGATGTTGACGGTGGGGGGATTCAGTGATGGTAATACCGTTGAACGTCAGGGGGTTCGAGTGTCTCTTATTGCTGAGAGGACAGAGTACTCCAGCCATGGTCTGACCAGTTGCGATTCCTGGTTTTAAACTCCTATTCCCCGATAATACAGGGCCAGTACATATTCTGACAGGGTACCTGCAGCATCTCGCTGGGGCAGAATGCCGGGACAATTCCAATACAACATTCCGACAACAGCAACAGGACAGACACTCCCCAGACGTTGCTGGTCCCCTCGCTGTTCCAATCCAGCTGCTGCAAAGATGGCCCAGGGAAAAAAGCAGGACAAATCCAAGCCGTCCAATGACCGCCCCACCAGTGGAATGATGGAGGGGTACTATCGAACAGCACGAACCTGCTCAGTGACACCCAGCTCGGGTCACCCAGCTCCTGACCTCATTCCAGCCTTGGTTCAAAGGTGGACAAAAAGAGCTGACTCTGGAGGGGAGCGGGACAGCCCTTGGCGTCAAGGCTGTATCCGACCGAGTGTGGCATCAAGGAGCCCGGGCAAAGCTGGGATCAATGGGTATCAGGGGCAAAGACTCTCCTGGTTGGAGTCACACCGGGCACACAGGATGGTGGTCGCTGTGGTGGAGGGTCAGACATCCCAATTCCAGGCCATCTCTGCAGGACTCCCTCAGGGCACTGTCCTCGGCCCAACCATCTTCAGCTGCTTCATCACAAGGTCAGAATTGGGGATGTTCGCCAATGATTGCACAGTGTTCAGGACCATTCACGACTCCCCAGATACTGAAGCAGTCTGTGTCCAAAGGTAACAAGATCTGGACAATCTCCAGTCATGGGCCGACAAGTGCCAAGTAACACTCAGGCCAGACAAAGGCCAGACAGTGACCATCACCAATAAGAGACAGTCTAACCCACCGCCCCTGAACATTTCAATGGTGTTACTATCACTGTATCCCCCACTATCAACATCCTGGGGGTTACCATTGACCAGAAACTCAACTGGACCCACCATATAAACACAGCACCTACAGGAACAGGTCAGAGGCTGGGAATCCCTCAGCGAGTAACTCCCTTCCTGACTCCACCCCCACCGGCCCACCCACGGCCTGTCCCACCATTGACAAGGCACAGCTCAGGAGTGTGAGGGAATACTCCCCATTGCCCTGGATAGGGGGCAGCTCGACACCACCCAGGGACAAAGCAGCCCCCACTGCATTGGCCCCACACCCACAAACATCCCCTCTCTCTCTCCCCCCCCACCGATCCTCAGTAACAGCAGTGTGTACCATCCCCTCCCTCCCCCCCACCGACCCTCAGTAACAGCAGTGTGTACCATCCCCTCCCTCCCCCCATCGACCCTCAGTAACAGCAGTGTGTACCATCCCCTCCCTCCCTCCCCCACCGACCCTCAGTAACAGCAGTGTGTACCATCCCCTCCCTCCCCCCCCACCGACCCTCAGTAACTGCAGTGTGTACCATCCCCTCCCCCCCCCCCCACCGACCCTCAGTAACTGCAGTGTGTACCATCCCCTCCCCCCCCCCACCGACCCTCAGTAACTGCAGTGTGTACCATCCCGTCCCTCCCCCCACCGACCCTCAGTAACAGCAGTGTGTACCATCCCCTCCCTCCCCCACCGACCCTCAGTAACAGCAGTGTGTACCATCCCCTCCCTCCCCCACCGACCCTCAGTAACAGCAGTGTGTACCATCCCCTCCCTCCCCCCACCGACCCTCAGTAACAGCAGTGTGTACCATCCCCTCCCTCCCCCCACCGACCCTCAGTAACAGCAGTGTGTACCATCCCCTCCCTCCCCCCACCGACCCTCAGTAACTGCAGTGTGTACCATCCCCTCCCTCCCCCCATCGACCCTCAGTAACAGCAGTGTGTACCATCCCCTCCCTCCCCCCCACTGACCCTCAGTAACTGCAGTGTGTACCATCCCCTCCCTCCCCCCCACCGACCCTCAGTAACAGCAGTGTGTACCATCCCCTCCCTCCCCCCACCGACCCTCAGTAACAGCAGTGTGTACCATCCCCTCCCTCCCCCCACCGACCCTCAGTAACAGCAGTGTGTACCATCCCCTCCCTCCCCCATTGACCCTCAGTAACTGCAGTGTGTACCATCCCCTCCCTCCCCCCCCACTGACCCTCAGTAACAGCAGTGTGTACCATCCCCTCCCTCCCCCCACCGACCCTCAGTAACAGCAGTGTGTACCATCCCCTCCCTCCCCCCACCGACCCTCAGTAACAGCAGTGTGTACCATCCCCTCCCTCCCCCCACCGACCCTCAGTAACTGCAGTGTGTACCATCCCCTCCCTCCCCCCACCGACCCTCAGTAACTGCAGTGTGTACCATCCCCTCCCTCCCCCACCGACGCTCAGTAACAGCAGTGTGTACCATCCCCCACCCTCCCCCCCACTGACGCTCAGTAACTGCAGTGTGTACCATCCCCTCCCTACCCCCACCGACCCTCAGTAACTGCAGTGTGTACCATCCCCTCCCCCCACCGACCCTCAGTAACAGCAGTGTGTACCATCCCCTCCCTCCCCCACCGACCCTCAGTAACAGCAGTGTGTACCATCCCCTCCCTCCCCCACCGACACTCAGTAACTGCAGTGTGTACCATCCCCTCCCCCCCACCGACCCTCAGTAACTGCAGTGTGTACCATCCCCTCCCTCCCCCCACCGACCCTCAGTAACAGCAGTGTGTACCATCCCCTCCCCCCCCCCCACCGACCATCAGTAACAGCAGTGTGTACCATCCCCTCCCTCCCCCCCCACCGACTCTCAGTAACTGCAGTGTGTACCATCCCCCCCCACCGACCCTCAGTAACAACAATGTGTACCATCCCCTCCCTCCCCCCCACCGACCCTCAGTAACAGCAGTGTGTACCATCCCCTCCCTCCCCCCCCCACCGACCCTCAGTAACAACAATGTGTACCATCCCCTCCCTCCCCCCCACCGACCCTCAGTAACAGCAGTGTGTACCATCCCCTCCCCCCCCCACCGACCCTCAGTAACAGCAGTGTGTACCATCCCCTCCCCCCCCCACCGACCCTCAGTAACAGCAGTGTGTACCATCCCTCCCCCCCCACCGACCCTCAGTAACAGCAGTGTGTACCATCCCCTCCCCCCCACCGACCCTCAGTAACAGCAGTGTGTACCATCCCCTCCCCCCCGCCACCGACCCTCAGTAACAGCAGTGTGTACCATCCCCTCCCTCCCCCCACCGACCCTCAGTAACAGCAGTGTGTACCATCCCTCCCTCCCCCCCCCCCCCACCGACCCTCAGTAACAGCAGTGTGTACCATCCCCTCCCTCCCCCCCCCCCCCACCGACCCTCAGTAACAGCAGTGTGTACCATCCCCTCCCTCCCCCCCACCGACGCTCAGTAACAGCAGTGTGTACCATCCCCTCCCTCCCCCCACTGACGCTCAGTAACAGCAGTGTGTACCATCCCCTCCCTCCCCCCCACCGACCCTCAGTAACAGCAGTGTGTACCATCCCCCTCCCTCCCCCCACCGACCCTCAGTAACAGCAGTGTGTACCATCCCCTCCCTCCCCCCACCGACCCTCAGTAACAGCAGTGTGTACCATCCCCTCCCCCCCCCACCGACCCTCAGTAACAGCAGTGTGTACCATCCCCCCCCCCCCACCGACCCTCAGTAACAGCAGTGTGTACCATCCCCTCCCTCCCCTCACCGACCCTCAGTAACAGCAGTGTGTACCATCCCCTCCCCCCCCCCACCGACCCTCAGTAACAGCAGTGTGTACCATCCCCTCCCTCCCCCCCACCGACCCTCAGTAACAGCAGTGTGTACCATCCCCTCCCTCCCCCCACCGACCCTCAGTAACTGCAGTGTGTACCATCCCCTCCCCACCCCCCACCGACCCTCAGTAACAGCAGTGTGTACCATCCCCTCCCTCCCCCCCACCGACCCTCAGTAACTGCAGTGTGTACCATCCCCTCCCTCCCCCCCCCACCGACCCTCAGTAACAACAGTGTGTACCATCCCCTCCCCCCCCCCCCACCGACCCTCAGTAACAGCAGTGTGTACCATCCCCTCCCACCCCCCACCGACCCTCAGTAACTGCAGTGTGTACCATCCCCTCCCTCCCCCCACCGACCCTCAGTAACAGCAGTGTGTACCATCCCCTCCCTCCACCCACCGACCCTCAGTAACAGCAGTGTGTACCATCCCCTCCCCTCCCTCTGCCCCACCGACCCTCAGTAACAGCAGTGTGTACCATCCCCTCCCTCCCTCCCCCCACCGACCCTCAGTAACTGCAGTGTGTACCATCCCCTCCCCCCCCCCACCGACCCTCAGTAACAACAGTGTGTACCATCCCCTCCCCCCCCCCACCGACCCTCAGTAACTGCAGTGTGTACCATCCACTCCCCCCCCCCACCGACCCTCAGTAACAGCAGTGTGTACCATCCCCTCCCTCCCCCCCACCGACCCTCAGTAACAACAATGTGTACCATCCCCTCCCTCCCCCCACCGACCCTCAGTAACAGCAGTGTGTACCATCCCCTCCCCCCCCCACCGACCCTCAGTAACAGCAGTGTGTACCATCCCCTCCCCCCCCACCGACCCTCAGTAACAGCAGTGTGTACCATCCCCTCCCCCCCCCACCGACCCTCAGTAACAGCAGTGTGTACCATCCCCTCCCCCCCCACCGACCCTCAGTAACAGCAGTGTGTACCATCCCCTCCCCCCCCCCACCGACCCTCAGTAACAGCAGTGTGTACCATCCCCTCCCTCCCCCCCCCCCCCACCGACCCTCAGTAACAGCAGTGTGTACCATCCCCTCCCTCCCCCCCACCGACGCTCAGTAACAGCAGTGTGTACCATCCCCTCCCTCCCCCCCCACCGACCCTCAGTAACTGCAGTGTGTACCATCCCCTCCCTCCCCCCCACTGACGCTCAGTAACAGCAGTGTGTACCATCCCCTCCCTCCCCCCCACCGACCCTCAGTAACTGCAGTGTGTACCATCCCCTCCCTCCCCCCCCCCCCCCACCGACCCTCAGTAACAGCAGTGTGTACCATCCCCTCCCTCCCCCCCACCGACCCTCAGTAACAACAATGTGTACCATCCCCTCCCTCCCCCCCACCGACCCTCAGTAACAGCAGTGTGTACCATCCCCTCCCCCCCCCACCGACCCTCAGTAACAGCAGTGTGTACCATCCCCTCCCCCCCCCCACCGACCCTCAGTAACAGCAGTGTGTACCATCCCCTCCCTCCCCCCCACCGACCCTCAGTAACTGCAGTGTGTACCATCCCCTCCCTCCCCCCCCCCCCCCACCGACCCTCAGTAACAGCAGTGTGTACCATCCCCTCCCTCCCCCACCGACCCTCAGTAACAGCAGTGTGTACCATCCCCTCCCCCCCCACCGACCCTCAGTAACAGCAGTGTGTACCATCCCCTCCCCCCCCCCACCGACCCTCAGTAACAGCAGTGTGTACCATCCCCTCCCTCCCCCCCCCCCCCCACCGACCCTCAGTAACAGCAGTGTGTACCATCCCCTCCCTCCCCCCCCCCCCCCACCGACCCTCAGTAACAGCAGTGTGTACCATCCCCTCCCTCCCCCCCACTGACGCTCAGTAACAGCAGTGTGTACCATCCCCTCCCTCCCCCCCACCGACCCTCAGTAACAGCAGTGTGTACCATCCCCTCCCCCCCCCACCGACCCTCAGTAACTGCAGTGTGTACCATCCCCTCCCCCCCCCCACCGACCCTCAGTAACAGCAGTGTGTACCATCCCCTCCCTCCCCCCACCGACCCTCAGTAACAGCAGTGTGTACCATCCCCTCCCTCCCCCCCACCGACCCTCAGTAACAGCAGTGTGTACCATCCCCTCCCTCCCCCCACCGACCCTCAGTAACTGCAGTGTGTACCATCCCCTCCCCCCCCCCACCGACCCTCAGTAACAGCAGTGTGTACCATCCCCTCCCTCCCCCCCCACCGACCCTCAGTAACTGCAGTGTGTACCATCCCCTCCCTCCCCCCCCCACCGACCCTCAGTAACAACAGTGTGTACCATCCCCTCCCTCCCCCCCACCGACCCTCAGTAACAGCAGTGTGTACCATCCCCTCCCCCCCCCCACCGACCCTCAGTAACAGCAGTGTGTACCATCCCCTCCCTCCACCCACCGACCCTCAGTAACAGCAGTGTGTACCATCCCCTCCCTCCCTCTGCCCCACCGACCCTCAGTAACAGCAGTGTGTACCATCCCCTCCCTCCCTCCCCCCACCGACCCTCAGTAACTGCAGTGTGTACCATCCCCTCCCCCCCCCCACCGACCCTCAGTAACAACAGTGTGTACCATCCCCTCCCCCCCCCCACCGACCCTCAGTAACTGCAGTGTGTACCATCCCCTCCCCCCCCCCACCGACCCTCAGTAACAGCAGTGTGTACCATCCCCTCCCTCCCCCCCACCGACCCTCAGTAACAGCAGTGTGTACCATCCCCTCCCCCCCCCCACCGACCCTCAGTAACAGCAGTGTGTACCATCCCCTCCCTCCCCCCCCCCACCGACCCTCAGTAACAGCAGTGTGTACCATCCCCTCCCCTCCCCCCACCGACCCTCAGTAACAGCAGTGTGTACCATCCCCTCCCCCCCCCCACCGACCCTCAGTAACAGCAGTGTGTACCATCCCCTCCCCCCCCCACCGACCCTCAGTAACTGCAGTGTGTACCATCCCCTCCTTCCCTCCCCCCACCGACCCTCAGTAACTGCAGTGTGTACCATCCCCTCCCTCCCCCCACCGACCCTCAGTAACAGCAGTGTGTACCATCCCCTCCCTCCCCCCACCGACCCTCAGTAACTGCAGTGTGTACCATCCCCTCCCTCCCCCACCACCGACCCTCAGTAACAGCAGTGTGTACCATCCCCTCCCTCCCCCCCACCGACCCTCAGTAACAGCAGTGTGTACCATCCCCTCCCTCCCCCCACCGACCCTCAGTAACTGCAGTGTGTACCATCCCCTCCCTCCCCCCACCACCGACCCTCAGTAACAGCAGTGTGTACCATCCCCTCCCTCCCCCCCCCCCCACCGACCCTCAGTAACAGCAGTGTGTACCATCCCCTCCCTCCCCCCCCCCCCCACCGACCCTCAGTAACAGCAGTGTGTACCATCCCCTCCCTCCCCCCCCCCCCACCGACCCTCAGTAACAGCAGTGTGTACCATCCCCTCCCCCCCCCCACCGACCCTCAGTAACAGCAGTGTGTACCATCCCCTCCCTCCCCCACCACCGACCCTCAGTAACTGCAGTGTGTACCATCCCCTCCCCCCACCGACCCTCAGTAACAGCAGTGTGTACCAGCCCCTCCCTCCCCCCCACCGACGCTCAGTAACAGCAGTGTGTACCATCCCCTCCCTCCCCCCACCGACCCTCAGTAACAGCAGTGTGTACCATCCCCTCCCTCCCCCCACCGACCCTCAGTAACTGCAGTGTGTACCATCCCCTCCCTCCCCCACCACCGACCCTCAGTAACAGCAGTGTGTACCATCCCCTCCCTCCCCCCCACCGACCCTCAGTAACTGCAGTGTGTACCATCCCCTCCCTCCCCCCACCGACCCTCAGTAACAGCAGTGTGTACCATCCCCTCCCCCCCCACCGACCCTCAGTAACAGCAGTGTGTACCATCCCCCCCCCCCCACCGACCCTCAGTAACTGCAGTGTGAACCATCCCCTCCCTCCCCCCCTCCCCCCACCGACCCTCAGTAACAGCAGTGTGTACCATCCCCCCCCCCCCCCACCGACCCTCAGTAACTGCAGTGTGAACCATCCCCTCCCTCCCCCCACCGACCCTCAGTAACTGCAGTGTGTACCATCCCCTCCCTCCCTCCCCCCACTGACCCTCAGTAACTGCAGTGTGTACCATCCCCTCCCTCCCCCCCACCGACCCTCAGTAACAGCAGTGTGTACCATCCCCTCCCTCCCTCCCCCCACCGACCCTCAGTAACTGCAGTGTGAACCATCCCCTCCCTCCCCCCACCGACCCTCAGTAACAGCAGTTGTGTACCATCCCCTCCCTCCCCCCCACCGACCCTCAGTAACAGCAGTGTGTACCATCCCCTCCCTCCCCCCACCGACCCTCAGTAACAGCAGTGTGTACCATCCCCTCCCTCCCCCCACCGACCCTCAGTAACTGCAGTGTGTACCATCCCCTCCCTCCACCGACCCTCAGTAACAGCAGTGTGTACCATCCCCTCCCTCCCTCCCCCCACTGACCCTCAGTAACTGCAGTGTGTACCATCCCCTCCCCCCCCCCCACCGACCCTCAGTAACTGCAGTGTGTACCATCCCCTCCCTCCCCCCACCGACCCTCAGTAACTGCAGTGTGTACCATCCCCTCCCCCCCCCCCACCGACCCTCAGTAACTGCAGTGTGTACCATCCCCTCCCTCCCCCCACCGACCCTCAGTAACTGCAGTGTGTACCATCCCCTCCCTCCCTCCCCCCACCGACCCTCAGTAACTGCAGTGTGTACCATCCCCTCCCCCCCCCCCCCACCGACCCTCAGTAACTGCAGTGTGAACCAGCTACAAGATGCACTTCAGAAACTCCCCAAAAATCCTCAGGCAGCACCTTCCAAACCCACGGCCACTTCCATCGGGGAGGTCAAGGGGCAGCAGATACATGGGAACACTACCCCCTGCAAGTTCCCCCCTGGGCCCCTCCCCATCCCGACTTGGAAATGTATCTCCGTCCCCTCAGTGTGGCTGGGTCAGAATCCTGGAATTCCCTCCCTAAGGAACATTGTGGGTCAACCCACAGCACGTGGACTGCAGCGATTCAAGATGGCAGCTCACCCCCCCCTCTCAAGGGGCAACTAGGGACGGGGTAATAAACGCTGGGCCCAGCCACTGACCCCCCCCCTTATCCCATTAATTAATTTTTAACATCTAAAAGAGGCCGAGGCTAATGTTCTGAGGTGGGAGGTTCAAAACCCATCTTTGTCACCTGGTGGGATTTCAATTCAATTTCTGAACAAACTGAGGAGAAAGGCCATTCTTCATGATGGTGACTATCAAAACCCCCCCATCATCAGGGTCACAGAGAACCAAGGAAATTTACAGCCCGGGAACAGGCCCTTCGGCCCTCCAAGCCTGTACTGGTCCAAATCCAGTCTCTAAACCTGTCGGTCAATTCCTAAGTATCTGTACCCCTCTGCTCCCCACCTCCTCATGCATTTGTCCAGAAGCATCTTAAATGAATCTACCGTGCCTGCCTCTACCAACACGTTCCAGACACCCACCACCCTCTGTGTGAAGTACTTGCCGTGTGTATCCCCATTAAACGTTCCACCTCTCACCTTGAAAGTGTGACCTTTCGTTATTGAATCCTTTCCCCTGGGAGAAAGCATGTCTCTATCCACCCTGTCTACACCCTTCATGATTTTGTAAACCTCAATCAGGTCCCCCCTCAATCATTTTTTCTAATGAAAACAAACCTTACCTACTCAACCTCTCTCCATAGCTCGCACCTTCCATACCAGGCAACATCCTCGTAAACCTTCTCTGTACCCTCTCCAAAGCGTCCACATCCTTTTGGTAATGTGGCGACCAGAACTGTACACAGTCTTCTAAATGCGGCCGAACCAATGTCTTGTACAATTTTAACATGACTTGCCAGCTCTTATACTCAATACCCCGTCCAATGAAGGCAAGCATATTAAATGCCTTCTTGACAACTCTATCCACCTGTGCAGCAGGGTACAATTGACCTGTATTCTCAGATCTCTCTGCCCATCAACTTTTCCCAAGGCTCTTCCATTTACAGTGTAGTTCGCTCTAGAATTCGCCTTCCCAAAATGCATCACCTCACATTTGCCTGGATTGAATGCCCAACTCTCCAGTCTATCTATATTCTCCTGTACTCTTCTGACAGTCCCCAATGCTTTGTGCCACTCTGGGTCATCTGCAAACTTGCTGATCCTACCAACAGTGCCCTCTTCCAGATCATTGATGTGTATCACAAACAACAGTGGCCCCAGCACTGACCCCTTGTGGAACACCACTGGTCACCATTCTCCATTTCGAGAAACTCCCTTTAACTACTACTCTCTGTCTCCTGTTGCTCAACCAGTTCTTTATCCACCTCGCTAGAACACCCTGCACACCATGTGACTTCACTTTCTCCATTAGTCTACCATGGGGACTCTTATCAAACGCCTCACTAAAGTCCATGTATATGACATCAACAGCCCTTCCTTCATCTATCAACTTGGTCACTTCCTCAAAGAACTCTATTAAGTTGGTACGGCACGATATCCCCACACAAAACCATGTTGCCTATCACTGATAAGCCCATTCTTTTCTAAATATAAATAGATCCTATCCCTCAGTACCTTCTCCAGCAACTTTCCCACCATCGACGACAGGCTCACTGGTCTGTAGTTACCCGGAATATCCCTACTACCCTTCTAGTACAGAGGGACAACATGAGCAACCCTCCAGTCCTCCTGCACCTCCTCTGTATTTAAGGATGCCACAAAGATATCCATCAAGGCCCCAGCTATTTCCTCTCTCACCTCCCTCAGCAACCTGGGATAGATCCCATCCGGGCCTGGGGATTAGTCCACCTTAATAACCTCTAGCCTACCCAACACATCTTCCCTACTTCTGTCAATGTGATCCAGACTAATCAAGCTTCTATCTCTAATCTCAAGATTCATCATGTTCCTCTCCTCAGTGAACACTGATGCAAAGTAATCATTCAGAATCTCACCCTTTCTCTCAGGTTCATTATCCTTTAGTGAACCAACCCTTTAGGAGAAAGTGAGGACTCCAGATGCTGGAGATCAGAGCTGAAAATGTGTTGCTGGAAAAGCGCAGCAGGTCAGGCAACATCCAAGGAGCAGGAGAATCGACGTTTCGAGCATCAGCCCTTCTTCAGGAATGAGGAAAGTGTCCAGCAGGCTAAGATAAAAGGTAGGGAGGAGGGACTTGGGGGAGGGGCATTGGGAATGCGATAGGTGGAGGGAGGTCAAGGTGAGGGTGATAGGCCGGAGTGGGGGTGGGGGCGGAGAGGTCAGGAAGACGATTGCAGGTTAGGAAGATGGTGCTGAGTCTGAGGGTTGGGACTGAGACAAGGTGGGGGGAGGGGAAATGAGGAAACTGGAGAAATCTGAGTTCATCCCTTGTGGTTGGAGGGTTCCTAGGTGGAAGATGAGGCGTTCTTTCTCCAGCCGTCGTGTTGCTATGGTCTGGCGATGGAGGAGTCCAAGGACCTGCATGTTCTTGGTGGAGTGGAAGGGGGAGTTGAAGTGTTCAGCCACGGGGTGGTTGGGTTGGTTGGTCCAGGTGTCCCAGAGGTGTTCTCTGAAACGTTCCGCAAGTAGGCGGCCTGTCTCCCCAATATAGAGGAGGCCACATCGGGTGCAGCGGATGCAGTAAATGATGTGTGTGGAGGTACAGGTGAATTTGTGGCGGATATGGAAGGATCCCTTGGGGCCTTGGAGGGAAGTGAGGGGGGAGGTGTGGGCGCAAGTTTTGCATTTCTTGCGGTTGCCGGGGAAGGTGCTGGGAGTGGAGGTTGGGTTGGTGGGGGGTGTGGACCTGACAAGGGAGTCATGGAGGGAGTGGTCTTTTTGGAACGCTGATAGGGGAGGGGAGGGAAATATATCCCTGGTGGTGGGGTCTGTTTGGAGGTGGCGGAAATGACGACAGATGATATGATGTATCTGGAGGTTGGTGGGGTGGTAGGTGAGGACCAGTGAGGTTCTGTCCTGGTGGTGGTTGGAGGGGCGGGGCTCAAGGCGGAGGAGCGGGAAGTGGAGGAGATGGAGTGAAGGGCATCGTCGATCATGTCTGGGGGGAAATTGCGGTCTTTGAAGAAGGAGGCCATCTGGGTTGTATGGTTTTGGAACTGGTGCTCCTGGGAGCAGATGCGGCGGAGACGAAGGAATTGGGAATATGGGATGGTGTTTTTACAGGGGGCAGGGTGGGAGGAGGTGTAGTCTAGGTCGCTGTGGGAGTCGGTTGGTCGGTTTATAGTAAATGTCCGTGTTGATTCGGTCACCCAAGATAGAAATGGAGAGGTCTAGGAAGGGGAGGGAGGAATCTGAGATGGCCCAGGTGAATTTGAGGTCGGGGTGGAAGGTGTTGGTAAAGTGGATGAACTGTTCAACCTCCTCGTGGGAGCACGAGGCAGCGCCGATACAGTCATCGATGTAGCGGAGGAAAAGGTGGGGGGTGGTGCCAGTGGAGCTGCGGAAGATGGACTGTTCCACATATCCTATGAAGAGGCAGGCATAGCTGGGGCCCATGCGGGTGCCCATGGCTACTCCTTTGGTTTGGAGGAAGTGGGAGGATTGGAAAGAGAAGTTGTTCAGAGTGAGAAACAGTTCAGTCAGTCGAAGGAGGGTGTCAGTGGAAGGGTACTGGTTGGTACGGCGGGAAAGGGAGAAGCAGAGGGCTTTGTGGCCTTCGTGATTGGGGATGGAGGTGTATAGGGACTGGATGTACATGGTGAAGATAAGGCGTTGGGGACCGGGGAAGTGAAAATCATGGAGGAGGTGGAGGGCGTGGGTGGTGTCCTGAACATAGGTGGGGAATTCTTGGACTAAGGGGGACAGGACCGTGTCGAGGTATGCAGAGATGAGTTCGGTGGGGCAGGAGCAGGCTGAGACAATGGGTCGGCCGGGGCAGTCAGGTTTGTGGATTTTGGGCAGGAGGTAGAAACGGGCGGTGTGGGGATGTGGGACGATGAGGTTGGAGGGTGGTGGATGGGAGATCCCCTGAGGTGATGAGGTTCTGGATGGTCTGGGAGATGGTGGTGGGAGGTGGGGTCATGGTCAAGGGGACAGTCGGAGGAGGTGTCCGCGAGCTGGTGTCTGCCGGTTTGATAGTGAGGTTGGGGTTGGAACGGAGGGAGTGGAGGGCTGCATGTTCCGAGGGTGAGAGGTTGGAGTGGGTGAGAGGGGTGGAGAGGTTGAGGTGGTTAATGTCGCGGCGACAGTTGGCTATGAAGAGATCGAGGGCAGGTAAGAGGCCAGCACGGGGTGTCCAGGTGGATGGGGTGTGTTGGAGGTGGGAGAAGGGGTCGTCAGAGGGTGGGCGAGAATCCTGGTTGAAGAAGTAGGCGCGGAGGCGAAGGCGGCGGAAGAATTGTTCGATGTCACGCTGCGTGTTGAACTCGTTAATCCGAGAACGTAGGGGAGTTAAGGTGAGGCCTCTGCTGAGGACTGATCTTTCATCCTCAGAGAGGGGGAGGTCCCTTAGTGTCATCCTCTTTATCTATGAGTATTCTAAAACTTACAGAATTGTGGTCAGTATTCCCAAAGAAATCCCCCACCACAACTTCTACCACCTGTCCTGGCTCGTTCCCCAATACCAGGTCCAATATGGCCCCTTCCCTCGTTGAACTATTGACATACTGCTCTAGAAAACTCTCCTGGATGCTTCGTACAAATTCTACCCCATCCAGACCTCTGACACTAAGTGTATCCCAGTCAATGTTGGGAAAATTAAAATCTCCCATCACCACTACCCTATTGCCTCCACATCGTTCCATAATCTGTTTACCTTTTGTTCTTCTACCTCACCCTCACAGTTGGGAGGCCTGTAATACAGCCCCAACAATGTAACTGCACCCATAATGCCTCACTGCCCAAGGCCTCCGTAATGCCCTCCTTAAGCACAGCCGTGATATCATCCCTGACCAGCAACGCAACTCCACCCCCCCTTTTACTTCCCACCCTGTCCTGTCTGAAGCGTCTATATCCTGGAACATTTAATTGCCAATTGTCATGCCCTTCCTTCAACCAAGTCTCTGTGATTGTAATAATGTCATACTCCCATAAGCCCTAAGTTCATCTGCCTCACACACTATGCTCCTTGCATTAAAGTCGATGCATTTAAGGCCATCAGATCTTTGGTGCTCATCTGCTCCCTGAGTACTCTTCCCTTTATTAATGCTATCTTCATGATTCTTACAGTCTCCAGTCTCCACCTCGCTGCCTACTTGGTTTCCCTTCTGGTCCCCAGTCCCCTGCCACATTAGTTTAAAACCTCCCCGAGAGCAGTAGCAAAACCTCCCCCAAGGACATTGGTTCCGGTCTGGTTCCGATGTAGACCGTCCGTTTTGTAATAGTCCCACCTTCCCCAGAACCGGCCCCAATGTCCGACAAATCTGAACCCCCTCCCTCCTACACCATCTCTCAAGCCACGTGTTCATCCTGCCTATATTTTGATTTCTACCCTGGAAGAGCACGTGGCACTGGTAGTAATCCTGAGATCACTACCTCCTCTTTAACTTCTCTCCTCACTCCCTGAATTCTTCTTTCTGGACCTCATCTCATTTTCTACTTCTATCGTTGGTGCCTGTATGCACCAAGGCAACTGGCTGTTCACCCTCCCCTTTTAGAATGTTCTGCAGCCAATCGGTGACATCCCTGACCCAAGTACCCGAGAGGCAACATACCATCCGGGAGTCCTGTTTACGGCCACAGAACCACCTATCTACTCCCCTCACAATACAATCCCCTATGACTATGGTCCTACAAGTCATTTTCCCGCCCTTCTGAAGAGCAGGGTCCAGCGTTGAGCCATGATTTTAGCAACTGTTGCCCTCCCCTGGTTAAACAAACCATCAAACCCCCATCATCAGGGACACTAATGGCCCCTCAGGGAGGGGAACCATCAAACTCCCATCATCAGGGACACTAATGGCCCCTCAGGGAGGGGAACCATCAAACTCCCATCATCAGGGACACTAATGGCCCTCAGGGAGGGAGGGAAACCATCAAACCCCCATCATCAGGGACACTAATGGCCCTCAGGGAGGGAGGGAAACCATCAAACCCCCATCATCAGGGACACTAATGGCCCTCAGGGAGGGAGGGAAACCATCAAACCCCCATCATCAGGGACACTAATGGCCCTCAGGGAGGGAAACCATCAAACCCCCATCATCAGGGACACTAATGGCCCTCAGGGAGGGAGGGAAACCATCAAACCCCCATCATCAGGGACACTAATGGCCCTCAGGGAGGGAGGGAAACCATCAAACTCCCATCATCAGGGACACTAATGGCCCTCAGGGAGGGAGGGGAACCATCAAACCCCCATCATCAGGGACACTAATGGCCCTCAGGGAGGGAGGGAAACCATCAAACCCCCATCATCAGGGACACTAATGGCCCTCAGGGAGGGAGGGAAACCATCAAACCCCCATCATCAGGGACACTAATGGCCTTCAGGGAGGGAGGTGAACCATCAAACCCCCATCATCAGGGACACTAATGGCCCTCAGGGAGGGGAACCATCAAACCCCCATCATCAGGGACACTAATGGCCCTCAGGGAGGGAGGGAAACCATCAAACCCCCATCATCAGGGACACTAATGGCCCTCAGGGAGGGGAACCATCAAACCCCCATCATCAGGGACACTGATGGCCCTCAGGGAGGGGAACCATCAAACCCCCATCATCAGGGACACTAATGGCCCTCAGGGAGGGAGGGAAACCATCAAACCCCCATCATCAGGGACACTAATGGCCCTCAGGGAGGGAGGGGAAACCATCAAACCCCCATCATCAGGGACACTAATGGCCCTCAGGGAGGGAAACCATCAAACCCCATCATCAGGGACACTAATGGCCCTCAGGGAGGGAAACCATCAAACCCCATCATCAGGGACACTAATGGCCCTCAGGGAGGGAGGGAAACCATCAAACCCCCATCATCAGGGACACTAATGGCCCTCAGGGAGGGAGGGAAACCATCAAACCCCCATCATCAGGGACACTAATGGCCCTCAGGGAGGGAGGGAAACCATCAAACCCCCATCATCAGGGACACTAATGGCCCTCAGGGAGGGGAACCATCAAACCCCCATCATCAGGGACACTAATGGCCCTCAGGGAGGGAGGGAAACCATCAAACCCCATCATCAGGGACACTAATGGCCCTCAGGGAGGGAAACCATCAAACCCCCATCATCAGGGACACTAATGGCCCTCAGGGAGGGAAACCATCAAACCCCCATCATCAGGGACACTAATGGCCCTCAGGGAGGGAGGGAAACCATCAAACCCCCATCATCAGGGACACTAATGGCCCTCAGGGAGGGAAACCATCAAACCCCCATCATCAGGGACACTAATGGCCCTCAGGGAGGGAGGGAAACCATCAAACTCCCATCATCAGGGACACTAATGGCCCTCAGGGAGGGAGGGGAACCATCAAACCCCCATCATCAGGGACACTAATGGCCCTCAGGGAGGGAGGGAAACCATCAAACCCCCATCATCAGGGACACTAATGGCCCTCAGGGAGGGAGGGAAACCATCAAACCCCCATCATCAGGGACACTAATGGCCTTCAGGGAGGGAGGGGAACCATCAAACCCCCATCATCAGGGACACTAATGGCCCTCAGGGAGGGAGGGGAACCATCAAACCCCCATCATCAGGGACACTAATGGCCCTCAGGGAGGGGAACCATCAAACCCCCATCATCAGGGACACTAATGGCCCTCAGGGAGGGGAACCATCAAACCCCCATCATCAGGGACACTAATGGCCCTCAGGGAGGGGAACCATCAAACCCCCATCATCAGGGACACTAATGGCCCTCAGGGAGGGGAACCATCAAACCCCCATCATCAGGGACACTAATGGCCCTCAGGGAGGGGAACCATCAAACCCCCATCATCAGGGACACTAATGGCCCTGAGGGAGGGAGGGAAACCATCAAACCCCCATCATCAGGGACACTAATGGCCCTCAGGGAGGGAGGGGAACCATCAAACCCCCATCATCAGGGACACTAATGGCCCTCAGGGAGGGAGGGAAACCATCAAACCCCCATCATCAGGGACACTAATGGCCCTCAGGGAGGGAAACCATCAAACCCCCATCATCAGGGACACTAATGGCCCTCAGGGAGGGAGGGAAACCATCAAACCCCCATCATCAGGGACACTAATGGCCCTCAGGGAGGGAAACCATCAAACCCCCATCATCAGGGACACTAATGGCCCTCAGGGAGGGAGGGAAACCATCAAACTCCCATCATCAGGGACACTAATGGCCCTCAGGGAGGGAGGGGAACCATCAAACCCCCATCATCAGGGACACTAATGGCCCTCAGGGAGGGAGGGAAACCATCAAACCCCCATCATCAGGGACACTAATGGCCCTCAGGGAGGGAGGGAAACCATCAAACCCCCATCATCAGGGACACTAATGGCCTTCAGGGAGGGAGGGGAACCATCAAACCCCCATCATCAGGGACACTAATGGCCCTCAGGGAGGGAGGGAAACCATCAAACCCCCATCATCAGGGACACTAATGGCCCTCAGGGAGGGGAACCATCAAACCCCCATCATCAGGGACACTAATGGCCCTCAGGGAGGGGAACCATCAAACCCCCATCATCAGGGACACTAATGGCCCTCAGGGAGGGAGGGAAACCATCAAACCCCCATCATCAGGGACACTAATGGCCCTCAGGGAGGGAGGGAAACCATCAAACCCCCATCATCAGGGACACTAATGGCCCTCAGGGAGGGAAACCATCAAAACCCATCATCAGGGACACTAATGGCCCTCAGGGAGGGAGGGAAACCATCAAACCCCCATCATCAGGGACACTAATGGCCCTCAGGGAGGGAGGGAAACCATCAAACCCCCATCATCAGGGACACTAATGGCCCTCAGGGAGGGGAACCATCAAACCCCCATCATCAGGGACACTAATGGCCCTCAGGGAGGGGAACCATCAAACCCCCATCATCAGGGACACTAATGGCCCTCAGGGAGGGAGGGAAACCATCAAACCCCCATCATCAGGGACACTAATGGCCCTCAGGGAGGGAAACCATCAAACCCCATCATCAGGGACACTAATGGCCCCTCAGGGAGGGAGGGAAACCATCAAACCCCATCATCAGGGACACTAATGGCCCTCAGGGAGGGAGGGGAACCATCAAACCCCCATCATCAGGGACACTAATGGCCCTCAGGGAGGGAAACCATCAAACCCCATCATCAGGGACACTAATGGCCCTCAGGGAGGGAGGGGAACCATCAAACCCCCATCATCAGGGACACTAATGGCCCTCAGGGAGGGAAACCATCAAACTCCCATCATCAGGGACACTAATGGCCCTCAGGGAGGGAGGGGAACCATCAAACCCCCATCATCAGGGACACTAATGGCCCTCAGGGAGGGAGACCATCAAACCCCCATCATCAGGGACACTAATGGCCCTCAGGGAGGGGAACCATAAAACCCCCATCATCAGGGACACTAATGGCCCTCAGGGAGGGGAAACCATCAAACCCCCATCATCAGGGACACTAATGGCCCTCAGGGAGGGGAACCATCAAACCCCCATCATCAGGGACACTAATGGCCCTCAGGGAGGGAGGGGAACCATCAAACCCCCATCATCAGGGACACTAATGGCCATCAGGGAGGGAGGGAAACCATCAAACCCACATCATCAGGGACACTAATGGCCCTCAGGGAGGGAAACCATCAAACCCCCATCATCAGGGACACTAATGGCCCTCAGGGAGGGAGGGGAACCATCAAACCCCCATCATCAGGGACACTAATGGCCCTCAGGGAGGGAAACCATCAAACCCCCATCATCAGGGACACTAATGGCCCTCAGGGAGGGGAACCATCAAACCCCCATCATCAGGGACACTAATGGCCCTCAGGGAGGGAGGGGAACCATCAAACCCCCATCATCAGGGACACTAATGGCCCTCAGGGGGGGAGGGAAACCATCAAACCCCCATCATCAGGGACACTAATGGCCCTCAGGGAGGGGAACCATCAAACCCCCATCATCAGGGACACTAATGGCCCTCAGGGAGGGAGGGAAACCATCAAACCCCCATCATCAGGGACACTAATGGCCTTCAGGGAGGGAGGGAAACCATCAAACCCCCATCATCAGGGACACTAATGGCCCTCAGGGAGGGGAACCATCAAACCCCCATCATCAGGGACACTAATGGCCCTCAGGGAGGGGAACCATCAAACCCCCATCATCAGGGACACTAATGGCCCTCAGGGAGGGAGGGGAACCATCAAACCCCCATCATCAGGGACACTAATGGCCCTCAGGGGGGGAGGGAAACCATCAAACCCCCATCATCAGGGACACTAATGGCCCTCAGGGAGGGGAACCATCAAACCCCCATCATCAGGGACACTAATGGCCCTCAGGGAGGGGAACCATCAAACCCCCATCATCAGGGACACTAATGGCCCTCAGGGAGGGAGGGAAACCATCAAACCCCCATCATCAGGGACACTAATGGCCCTCAGGGAGGGAGGGAAACCATCAAACCCCCATCATCAGGGACACTAATGGCCCTCAGGGAGGGGAACCATCAAACCCCCATCATCAGGGACACTAATGGCCCTCGGGGGGGAGGGAAACCATCAAACCCCCATCATCAGGGACACTAATGGCCCTCAGGGAGGGAGGGAAACCATCAAACCCCCATCATCAGGGACACTAATGGCCCTCAGGGAGGGGAACCATCAAACCCCCATCATCAGGGACACTAATGGCCCTCAGGGAGGGAGGGGAACCATCAAACCCCCATCATCAGGGACACTAATGGCCCTCAGGGAGGGGAACCATCAAACCCCCATCATCAGGGACACTAATGGCCCTCAGGGAGGGAGGGGAACCATCAAACCCCCATCATCAGGGACACTAATGGCCCTCTGGGAGGGGAACCATCAAACCCCCATCATCAGGGACACTAATGGCCCTCAGGGAGGGAGGGGAACCATCAAACCCCCATCATCAGGGACACTAATGGCCCTCAGGGAGGGGAACCATCAAACCCCCTCATCAGGGACACTAATGGCCCTCAGGGAGGGAGGGAAACCATCAAACCCCCATCATCAGGGACACTAATGGCCCTCAGGGAGGGAGGGGAACAATCAAACCCCCATCATCAGGGACACTAATGGCCATCAGGGAGGGAGGGAAACCATCAAACTACCATCATCAGGGACACTAATGGCCCTCAGGGAGGGAGGGGAACCATCAAACCCCCATCATCAGGGACACTAATGGCCCTCAGGGAGGGAGGGGAACCATCAAACCCCCATCATCAGGGACACTAATGGCCCTCAGGGAGGGAGGGAAACCATCAAACCCCCATCATCAGGGAC
Organism: Chiloscyllium punctatum; assembly: GCF_047496795.1. Taxonomy (NCBI): domain Eukaryota; kingdom Metazoa; phylum Chordata; class Chondrichthyes; order Orectolobiformes; family Hemiscylliidae; genus Chiloscyllium; species Chiloscyllium punctatum. The sequence goes on from NC_092772.1 coordinate 27,660,704, forward strand.
ACTAATGGCCCTCAGGGAGGGGAACCATCAAACCCCCATCATCAGGGACACTAATGGCCCTCAGGGAGGGAGGGAAACCATCAAACCCCCATCATCAGGGACACTAATGGCCCTCAGGGAGGGAGGGAAACCATCAAACCCCCATCATCAGGGACACTAATGGCCCTCAGGGAGGGGAACCATCAAACCCCCATCATCAGGGACACTAATGGCCCTCAGGGAGGGGAACCATCAAACCCCCATCATCAGGGACACTAATGGCCCTCAGGGAGGGGAACCATCAAACCCCCATCATCAGGGACACTAATGGCCCTCAGGGAGGGGAACCATCAAACCCCCATCATCAGGGACACTAATGACCCTCAGGGAGGGAGGGAAACCATCAAACCCCCATCATCAGGGACACTAATGGCCCTCAGGGAGGGAGGGAAACCATCAAACCCCCATCATCAGGGACACTAATGGCCCTCAGGGAGGGGAACCATCAAACCCCCATCATCAGGGACACTAATGGCCCTCAGGGAGGGGAACCATCAAACCCCCATCATCAGGGACACTAATGGCCCTCAGGGAGGGAGGGGAACCATCAAACCCCCATCATCAGGGACACTAATGGCCCTCAGGGAGGGGAACCATCAAACCCCCATCATCAGGGACACTAATGGCCCTCAGGGAGGGAGGGAAACCATCAAACCCCCATCATCAGGGACACCAATGGCCCTCAGGGAGGGAAACCATCAAACCCCATCATCAGGGACACTAATGGCCCTCAGGGAGGGAGGGAAACCATCAAACCCCCATCATCAGGGACACTAATGGCCCTCAGGGAGGGAAACCATCAAACCCCCATCATCAGGGACACTGATGGCCCTCAGGGAGGGAAACCATCAAACTCCCATCATCAGGGACACTAATGGCCCTCAGGGAGGGAGGGAAACCATCAAACCCCCATCATCAGGGACACTAACGGCCCTCAGGGAGGGAGGGAAACCATCAAACCCCCATCATCAGGGACACTAATGGCCCTCAGGGAGGGAAACCATCAAACCCCCATCATCAGGGACACTAATGGCCCTCAGGGAGGGAAACCATCAAACCCCCATCATCAGGGACACTAATGGCCCTCAGGGAGGGGAACCATCAAACCCCCATCATCAGGGACACTAATGGCCCTCAGGGAGGGAAACCATCAAACCCCCATCATCAGGGACACTAATGGCCCTCAGGGAGGGAGGGAAACCATCAAACCCCCATCATCAGGGACACTAATGGCCCTCAGGGAGGGGAACCATCAAACCCCCATCATCAGGGACACTAATGGCCCTCAGGGAGGGGAACCATCAAACTCCCATCATCAGGGACACTAATGGCCCTCAGGGAGGGAGGGGAACCATCAAACCCCCATCATCAGGGACACTAATGGCCCTCAGGGAGGGAGGGAAACCATCAAACCCCCATCATCAGGGACACTAATGGCCCTCAGGGAGGGAGGGAAACCATCAAACCCCCATCATCAGGGACACTAATGGCCCTCAGGGAGGGAGGTGAACCATCAAACCCCCATCATCAGGGACACTAATGGCCCTCAGGGTGGGAAACCATCAAACCCCCATCATCAGGGACACTAATGGCCCTCAGGGAGGGGAACCATCAAAGCCCCATCATCAGGGACACTGATGGCCCTCAGGGAGGGAGGGGAACCATCAAACCCCCATCATCAGGGACACTGATGGCCCTCAGGGAGGGGAACCATCAAACTCCCATCATCAGGGACACTAATGGCCCTCAGGGAGGGGAACCATCAAACTCCCATCATCAGGGACACTAATGGCCCTCAGGGAGGGAGGGAAACCATCAAACCCCCATCATCAGGGACACTAATGGCCCTCAGGGAGGGAGGGAAACCATCAAACCCCCATCATCAGGGACACTAATGGCCCTCAGGGAGGGAGGGGAACCATCAAACCCCCATCATCAGGGACACTAATGGCCCTCAGGGAGGGAGGGAAACCATCAAACCCCCATCATCAGGGACACTAATGGCCCTCAGGGAGGGAGGGGAACCATCAAACCCCCATCATCAGGGACACTAATGGCCCTCAGGGAGGGAAACCATCAAACCCCCATCATCAGGGACACTAATGGCCCTCAGGGAGGGGAACCATCAAACCCCCATCATCAGGGACACTAATGGCCCTCAGGGAGGGGAACCATCAAACCCCCATCATCAGGGACACTAATGGCCCTCAGGGAGGGGAACCATCAAACCCCCATCATCAGGGACACTAATGGCCCTCAGGGAGGGGAACCATCAAACCCCCATCATCAGGGACACTAATGGCCCTCAGGGAGGGAGGGGAACCATCAAACCCCCATCATCAGGGACACTAATGGTCCTCAGGGAGGGAGACCATCAAACCCCCATCATCAGGGACACTAATGTCCCTCAGGGAGGGAGGGAAACCATCAAACCCCCATCATCAGGGACACTAATGGCCCTCAGGGAGGGAAACCATCAAACCCCCATCATCAGGGACACTAATGGCCCTCAGGGAGGGAGGGGAACCATCAAACCCCCATCATCAGGGACACTAATGGCCCTCAGGGAGGGAGGGAAACCATCAAACCCCCATCATCAGGGACACTAATGGCCCTCAGGGAGGGGAACCATCAAACCCCCATCATCAGGGACACTAATGGCCCTCAGGGAGGGAGGGAAACCATCAAACCCCCATCATCAGGGACACTAATGGCCCTCAGGGAGGGAGACCATCAAACCCCCATCATCAGGGACACTAATGGCCCTCAGGGAGGGAGGGGAACCATCAAACCCCCATCATCAGGGACACTAATGGCCCTCAGGGAGGGAGGGGAACCATCAAACCCCCATCATCAGGGACACTAATGGCCCTCAGGGAGGGGAACCATCAAACCCCCATCATCAGGGACACTGATGGCCTTGATCTCATCGAAACCTCAACCTCTCGGAGCTGCATTCCCCCCTCCCTGATAACCTTTGTCAATACAGAGACCCGCACGAGAATTCCTCGAAGCCTGGCATTCCAACCGGAACTCTATCAACAAGCACATGGAGTTAGACCCCATCTACCACCCCCTGAGAAAAGGAACAGGAAATGACCTCACCAGAGGAAATGACATCACCAGAAGAAATGACATTGCCCACCCAAAGAAACCCAAACATATAACTAGAAAGCAGGAATTATCAGCAGCGCTTCACCAGAGGCCCACTGAAGAGGTTACCTAGTAGGGTGACGAAACGTCTGGAAATGAACCTTCCAGCTCAGTGAGCAAACCTACATCCAGAACATCTCTCTCTCTCTGCCTTGGAAATACTGAAAACCTCTGCATCCACTGACGTTCGCGGAAGGGGATTCCAAAGATTCATTTCCCTCCGAGATTGATTCCTCCTGTCGGGTTATACATGGGTGACCTTGTCTGGCCCTTCTCTCCCAACGCTCCCAAAAGAGCAATCAAGGTTTCTGCATCCACCCGGTGAAAATTGGTGGCAGTGTGGACAGTGAAGTCGGCGAGCTATGGTGACAAAGGGAGCTTGGGGTCAGTGGGCTGAGGAGTGGCAGGTGGAGTTGGATGTAGATCAGTGCATTTTGGAAAATGCAGACCTTACAATTAAAATGGGGGTGTTGTAGACCAGAGAGAGTAATGAATTCAGGGACATCACTCTCTGATGTTTGTGTCCCATATAGACAGGGCGGTTAAGATGGCGTTCAGCACACTCTCCTTCATTGCTGATTTCCCGATGAAGGGCTTTCATCCGAAACGTCGATTCTCCTGCTCCCCGGACGCTGCCTGACCTGCTGTGCTTTTCCAGCACCACACTGATCTTGACTCCAGCATCTTGCAGTCCTCCCTTTCACCTTCATTGCTCAGCCCCTTTGAGTGCTGGGGTTGAGGCGTCATGTTGAGGTTTTATTGGTGGGGCCCCTCCTGGGATTCTGGCTCCACTTCTGTTGCAGGAAAGGACATGAGTAAACTGGAGGGGGCTCGGAAGAGACTTCTCAGGATGGTGCCGGGAACGGAGGGATTGAGTTATGAAGAGAAGCTGGGTGGTTCGGCTGGGTCTTCGTTCTCTGGATGAGGGCTGACCTTATGGGGGTTTACCGAATCGTGAGGGGTGTCGATAAGGTCATTGGCCTTTTCTCTGGTGGGGGTTAGGGGAGGGGGGGGTCGCATTTTTGTAAGGTGAGAGAGGGAAGACTTAAAAAGGACAAGAGAGGCGATTTGTTCCCCGCAGAGCGTGGTTCATGTGCGGAATGAACAGTTACAAAACTTCAAAGATGCTTGGATGAGCACATGCGTAAAGAAAGGTTTGGGGGGGGGGGGGTATATGGACCAGGAGGAGACAGGTGGGACTGGTTTCGTTTGGAATTAGGGTCAGCACGGACTGGTTGGGCCGAAGGGTCTATTTCCCGGCTGTATGACTACATGACTCTACAACTGTATCCGACTCCATCTTGGAAATATTCAGTGTTTACGCTCCAGCTGCTTTTTGGTCGCAGGGATCCCCACAGGTTCCCACATTCTCACTTCTCCTCTATCTCAGCTCTCAATGGCCCAGCCGGTCTCAAGAGACGGTGACCCCCCCCTGGTCCTGGACCGCCCAGTCATCAGGGACGTTTTTCCTGCATCTGCCCGTGGGATCCCTCATCGCGCTCCTCAATTCTAGTGGAGATAGTCCTTCTCCATCCAGTCTCTCTTCATGCATCTGTCCTGTCAGCCCAGGAATCAGTCCCTCTGATAGCCAGAAATCCTTCCTCAGGTGATGAGACTACAATACTCCAAGCGGGCTCTCGCCAAAGTCCCTGTCCCACTGCGGTAAGCCATCCCTATCTCTGGACTCAAATCATCTCACTGTGAACCCTCTGTGAACTCACTATGAACTCTAATGCCTTGGGAATGACACGGTGTCTCAGTGGTTGGCAGCTGGGTTTGAGTCCAGCCTCAGACGACTCTCTGTGTGGAGTTTGCACGTTCTCCCCCCGTGTCTGCGTGGGTTCCCTCCGGGTGCTCCGGTTTCCTCCCACACTCCAAAAGATGTGCAGGTCAGGGTGGTGCTAAATTGCCCCGCAGTGTCCAGGGATGTGCAGACCCCAGGTGGGTTAGCCCCAGGAAGTGCAAAGTGACGGGGCAGAGGGGTCATGGGTCAGTCTGGGACGATCGTCAGGGCTTGACTTGATGTGCAGAGTGACCGGCGTCCACACTGAAGGGACACTACCGCCCAGCTCCGCACTATCCCTCGGCCAAAGGACAGGCTGAGGGGAGCGGAGAGCGTCATGTGATCGAATCCACCAACCAGAATTGGCACAGCACAGGAGGCGGCTTTTCAGCCCATCATGCCTGCATTGATTCTATCCCCACCCCCCACCCCCGAATCTCCTGCCTTTTCTCCATATCCCTGCCCATTTTCCCTCTCCAACTCACCAGCCAATGTCCTCATCAATACCTCCACCCCAGGCTGAGGCCTTCTCCACATTAACCACTCGCGGCGTGAAAAACATTTTGTTTTCCCTCATCACCCCTCGTTTCCTTTGCCCATCACTGTGAATCTCCCTACCTCCTCCAGGCGGCCCACTCAGGGTATGGAAAATCGAACTCAAATCTCCTCTCAGCGTTCTCCTGTCCAAAGGGAACGATCCCCAACTCTCCAGTCTCCCTTCATGACCGACATTACTCAATCCTTGAACCATTTCTCCCTGCGCTCGCTCTCCAATACATTCCCATAAGGTGGCGCCCATTAACGTACACAACAGCTCCAGCCGAGAGCTAATGGAGCCATTCTCAAGTGTGCAGAGACACTGCACGCAAACTACTCCTCCGAGACTTCAAACTGAGGCTGCAACCAGCAACATGGTCAGTGAAAAGGCCAATTTCCACCCCCCCCCAAAAACCTTTGCCAAAGTGAAAACATTCAACGTTCTCAATAAATAACTCAAGCTATGAAGGAGCTGGGGACCTGTTTCGAGCAGTTGACCCTGTCTTGATCATACCTGCTGTTTGTGAGTGCTCAGGTATATGGTCACCTCTGTCATTACCTGCTTTCGCCTCGGGGCGACTGTCTGGGTAGAGTTTGCACATTGTCTGCCTGGGGTTTCCTCCGGGTGCTCCGGTTTCCTCCCACAGTCCAAAAATATGCAGGTCAGGGTGGATTGGCCATGCTCAATTGCCCGTAGTGTTAGGTGCATTAGTCAGAGGGAGATGGGTCTGGGTGGGTTACTCTTCGGAGGGTCGGTGTGGACTGGTTGGGCCGAAGGGCCTGTTTCCGCACTGTAGGGAATCTAATCTAATCTTGTGAAAAGCAGTCAGGAGTTGTTTGTACGGGTGTGCTGGGATCTCCCATGACTGAGGAGTCTCCTTCTCCTGGTGAATGGTTTCCTTGCTCCCACCATGAAATAACGAACGAATGAATGGCCTACTCTCGCTGCTTGTCTCTATGTTCCTGTGTAGATCAGTTTAATACAACACCCGGCCCTATGTCTGTCCATGGACGGTGTCCATTTAACACATGAACCAAGCCCATCCTAGCCCACCTACTTGGATGAGAATGGTACATCAGATGGTTCTTGACCCTGAGGGGGATCGCGGACAGATAGAACAGAGAACAATACAACGCAGAACAGGCCCTTCAGCCTCATCTTCCGCCTCGGAACACTTCAACCCCAAGGCATCAATGTGGACTTCACCAGTTTCCTCAGTTCCCCTTCCCCCACCTCATCCTAGTTCCAAACTTCCAGCTCAGTAACTGTCTCCATGACTTGTCCGGATTTGTCCTACCTGCCTATCTCCTTTTCCACCTATCCACTCCGCCCTCTCCTCCTTGACCTATCACCTTCATCCCCTCCCCCACTCACCCATTGTACTCTATGCTACTCTCTCCCCACCCCCACCCTCCTCGAGCTTATCTCTCCACGCCTCAGGCTCACTGCCCTTATTCCTGATGAAGGGCTTTTGCCCGAAACGTCGATTTTCCTGCTCCTTGGATGCTGCCTGAACTGCTGTGCTCTTCCAGCACCACTAATCCAGAATTTGGTTTTCAGAATCTGCAGTCATTGTTTTTACCTTCAGCCTAAGCCCATCCCCCAACACTATCCCATCATTATCCAAGGATTGTTTAAATCTCCCGAATGTGGCTGAGTTAACTACATTGGCAGGTTGGGCATTCCACGCCCTTCCCACTCTCTGAGTAAAGAACCTGCCTCTGACATCTGTCTTAAATCTATCACCCCTCAATTTGTAGTTATGCCCCCTCGTACAAGCTGACGTTATCATCCTAGGAAAAAGTCTTTCACTGTCTACCCTATCTAATCCTCTGATCATCGTGTATATGTCTCTATCAAATTCCCTCTTAGCCCTTTCCTTTCCAATGAGAACAGGCTCAAGTCCCTCAGCCTTTCCTCATAAGACCTTCCCTCCAGACCAGGCAACATCCTGGTAAATCTCCTCTGCCCCTTTTCCAAAGCTTCCACATCCTTCCTGTAAATGGGGCGACCAGAACTGGACACAATATTCCAAGTGCGGCCGCTTTTGTATAGTTGCAGCATGACATTACAGCTCCATAACTCAATCCCACTACCAATAAAACCTAACACACTGTCGGCCTTCTTAACAGCACTATCTACCTGGGTGGATACGCTGCCTCGTGCTCCCACGAGGAGGTTGAACAGTTCATCCACTTTACCAACACCTTCCACTCTGACCTCAAATTCACCTGGACCGTCTCAGACTCCTCCCTCCCCTTCCTAGACCTCTCCATTTCTATCTCGGGCGACCGACTCAACACGGACATTTATTATAAACCGACCGACTCCCACAGCGACCTAGACTACACCTCCTCCCACCCTGCCCCCTGTAAAAACACCATCCCATATTCCCAATTCCTTCGTCTCCGCTGCATCTGCTCCCAGGAGGACCAATTCCAATCCCGTACAACCCAGACGGCCTCCTTCTTCAATTTCCCCCCAGACGTGATCGACGATGCTCTCCACCGCATCTCCTCCACTTCCCGCTCCTCCACCCTTGAGCCCCGCCCCTCCAACCACCACCAGGACAGAACCTCACTGGTCCTCACCTACCACCCCACCAACCTCCAGATACATCGTATCATCCTTCGTCATTTCTGCCACCTCCAAACGGACCCCATCACCAGGGATATATTTCCCTCCCCTCCCCTATCAGCGTTCCGGAAAGACCACTCCCTCCGTGACTCCCTCATCAGGTCCACACCCCCCACCAACCCAACCTCCACTCCCAGCACCTTCCCCGGCAACCGCAAGAAATGCAAAACTTGCGCCCACACCTCCCCCCTCACCTCCCTCCAAGGCCCCAAGGGATCCTTCCATATCCACCACAAATTCACCTGCACCTCCACACACATCATTTATTGCATCCGCTGCACCCGATGTGGCCTCCTCTATATTGGGGAGACAGGCCGCCTACTTGTGGAACGTTTCAGGGAACACCTCTGGGACACCCGGACCAACCAACCCAACCACCCCGTGGATCAACACTTCAACTACCCCTCCCACTCCACCAAGGACATGCAGGTCCTTGGCCTCCTCCATCGCCAGACCATAGCAACACGACGGTTGGAGGAAGAGCACCTCATCTTCCGCATAGGAACCCTCCAACCACAAGGGATGAACTCAGATTTCTCCAATTTCCTCATTTCCCCTCCCCCCACCTTGTCTCAGTCAAATCCCTCGAACTCAGCACCACCTTCCTAACCTGCAATCTTCTTTCTGACCTCTCCGCCCCCACCCCCACTCTGGCCTATCACCCTCACCTTGACCTCCCTCCACCTATCGCATTCCCAACGCCCCTCCCCCAAGTCCCTCCTCCCTACCTTTTATCTTAGCCTGCTGGACACACTTTCCTCATTCCTGAAGAAGGGCTGATGCCCGAAACGTCGATTCTCCTGCCCCTTGGATGCTGCCTGACCTGCTGCACTTTTCCAGCAACACATTTTCAGCTCTGATCTCCAGCATCTGGAGTCCTCACTTTCTCCGATCCACCTGGGTGGCAACTGTCAGTGATCTATGTACATGGACTCCAAGATCCCTCTGCACATCCACACTACCAAGAATCTTTCCATTGACCCAGTACTCTGCCTTCCTGTTATTCTTCCCAAAGTGCATCACCTCACATTTAGCTGCATTGAACTCCATTTGCCACCTCTCAGCCCAGTTCTGCCGTTTATCCAAGTCCCCCTGCGACCTGTAACATTCTTCCACACTGTCCACTACTCCACCGACTTTAGTGTCATCTCCAAATTTACTACTCCACCCACCTATGCCTGGGCCTAAGTCATTTATAAAAATGACAAACAGCAGTGGTCCCAAAACAGATCCTTGTGCCACACCACTAGTAACTGGACTCCAGGCTGAATATTTTCCATCAACCACCACTCGCTGCCTTCTTTCAGAAAGCCAGTTTCTAATCCAAACTGCTAAATCACCCTCAATTCCATACCTCTGCATTTTCTCCATCAGCCTACCATGTGGAACCTTATCAAAGGCTTTACTAATGTCCATATATACCACATCAACTGCCCTCCCCTCATCTACATCCTTGGTCACCTTCTCAAAAAACTCAATGAGGTTTGTGAGACACGACCTGCTCTTGATGGAACTATGTTGACTATCTGAAATCAAATTGTTGCTTGATAGATGATTGTAAATCTTATCTCTTATAATCCTTTCCAAAACCTTTCCTACAGCAGAAGTAAGGCTCACTGGTCTATAATTACCTGGGTCATCTTACTGCCCTTCTTGAACAAGGGCACAGCATTTGTAATCCTCCAGTCCTCTGGTACTAAACCCGTAGACAATGACGACTCAAATATCCAAGCCAAAGGCTAGCAAACCCTAGCTTCCCAGAGAATCCTCAGATAAATCCCATCTAGCCCAGGGGACTTGTCTACTTTCACTCCTTCTAGAATTGATAACACCTGTGCGTAACCATCCTCAATCCTTTCTAGTCTAATATCTCGTACCTCATTCCTCTCCTCTACAATATTCTCCTTTCCCTGAGTAAACTCCGATGAGAAATGTTCATTTAGCACCTCTCTGATCTCTACAGGGTCCACACTCAACTTCCCACTTCTGTCTTCGACTGACCCTATTCCTCCCCTTATCATTCTTTTATTCCTCACATACCTATAGAAAGCTTTAGGGTTCTCCTTTATTCTATTTGCTAAAGACTGCTCGTGTCCTCTCTTTGCTCTTCTTAACTCTCTTTTTAGATCCTTCCTAGCTGATCTGTAACTCTCCATTGCCTCATCTGAACCATCTTGCCTCATCAACACATAAGCCTCCTTCTTCTTCGTAACAAGAGATGTAATTTCTGTAATAAACCACGGTTCCCTTACCTTATCACTTCCTCCCTGCCTGACAGGGACATATCAAGGACACGCAATATCTGTTCCTTAAACCAGCTCCACATTTCCATAATCTGCATCCCCTGCATTTTGCTACCCCATTCTATGCACCCTAATTCTTGCCTAATCACATTATAATTGCCCTTGCCCCATTGGTAACCCTTGACCTGTGGCATGTACCTTATCCCTTTCCATCGCTAAACTAAATGTAACTGAATTATGGTCACTCTCTCCAAGGTGCTCACCTACAACTAAATCAAACCCCTGGCCTGGTTCATTACCAAGCACCAGATCCAGTCTGACCTCCCCTCTGTCGGCCCTTCGACATACTGTGTCAGGGGACCCTCCTGTACACATTGGACAAATATTGATCCACCTGACGTACTGGAGTTATAGTATTTCCAGCCAATGTTGGGGGAAGTTAAAGTCCTCCACGATGACTATCCTGTTCTTTTCATACCTACCCAGAATGGTTCTGCTCATCCTCTCTCCCGCCTCCCTGGAACACTGCAGAGGCCTGTGAAAATACTCACAGGTGACTGAGCAATCTCTCCCAAACAGGAGAAGTGAATCCAGTGGGCATTCCCGATGCAGGCACTGGGATTGGTCGGAAAGCCCTCTTTAGGAATGACATGGACTGATGCTCATCAACAGCAGAGGGACGCTGCATTAATCCAGTTTTGTCGAAGACTATGAGGTCAACACACCCGGGGGGGGGGGGTGGATCTCCTGGTCATGACTCCCACTCAGTCATGACGGACGGTTTATCATGAGGCATTTTCCTGGCTTGGAGGGGGGGGGGGGGCAGGTTAGTGGAACATAGACACCTCAAAGCTTGGCTTCTTTCCCCTGTCTGACACCTTCCCCATGCTGCTTTGAGTTGGCCTGAACCCCACGCCAATAATTGAGGGTGCCCCTCCCTCGGAAACACGTTTCCCTCTGTCATTCGGCTTTTCCGCCCGACAACAGGGACCGGGAATGCTTTCTTCTTCCTGGTTCTGAACGACAAAACATGGAGCAAACCCATCACCTTTCTGTCTTAAACTGAATGGGTAGCGTTCCTTCAATCTGCCAACTTGGTGTGACATTAATTTGTATTTTAACTCAATCCAGCAGCTTTGTCAGATATCACAGTAACACCCGCTCCTGCGTTAGGGTGGGGTTGACTTGGACATCCAGGTTGCTTTTGCCTGAGGTAGTTCTGCTAAAGGAAGCAAATCTTCTTCTGTGGATACATGTCCTCATCACCTTATATAGAGTCATAGAGACGGGCAGCACAGAAACAGGCCCTTTGGTCCAACCCGTCCATGCTGACCCAGATATCCCAACCCAATCTAGTCCCACCTGCCAGCACCCGGCCCATATCCCTCCAAACCCTTCCTATTCCTATACCCATCCAAATGCCTCTTAAATGTTGCAATTGTACCAGCCTCCACCACATCCTCTGGCAGCTCATTCCATACACGTACCACCCTCTGGGTGAAAAAGTTGCCCCTTAGGTCTCTTTTATATCTTTCCCCTCTCACCCTAAACCTATGCCCAATTCTGGACCCCCCACCCCAGGGAAAAGACTTTGCCTATTTACCCTATCCACGCCCCTCATGATTTTATAAATCTCTATAAGATCACCCCTCAGCCTCCGACGCTCCAGGGAAAACAGCCCCAGCCTGTTCAGCCTCTCCCTGTAACTCAAATCCTCCAACCCTGGCAACATCCTTGTAAATCTTTTCTGAACCCTTTCAAGTTTCACAACATCTTTCCGATAGGAAGGAGACCAGAATTGCACACAATATTCCTACAGTGGCCTAACCAATGTCCTGTACAGCCGCAACATGACCACCCAACTCCTGTACTCAATACTCTGACCAATAAAGGAAAGCATACCAAACACCTTCTTCACGATCCTATCTACCTGCGACTCCACTTTCAAGGAGCTATGAACCTGCACTCCAAGGTCTCTTTGTTCAGCAACACTCCCTAGTGCCTTACCATTAAGTGTATAAGTCCTGCTAAGATTTGCTTTCCCAAAATGCAGCACCTCGCATTTATCTGAATTAAACTCCATCTGCCACTTCTCAGCCCATTGGCCCATCTGGTCCAGATCCTGTTGTAATCTGAGGTAACCCTCTTCGCTGTCCACTACACCTCCAATTTTGGTGACATCTGCAAACTTACTAACTGTACCTCTTATGCTCGCATCCAAATCATTTATATAAATTACAAAAAAGTAGAGGGCCCAGCACCGATCCTTGGAAGTGCTGAAAGTTGGAATTAATCTTTCTTTCTTGCCAGTCTATCCCTCTTCCGGCGATTTTATTTGTGAGCTGTCACCTTTACTGCATGTCGAGTTATAGCACGGAAACAGACCCCTCAGCCCAACTCATCCATGATATCCCAACCCAATCTAGTCCCACCTGCCAGCACCCGGCCCGTATCCCTCCAAACCCTTCCAGTCCATATACCCATCTCGATGCCTTTTAAATGTTGCAATTGTACCAGCCTCCACCCCATCCTCCACTCGACATCTCCACTTTTTTGCATTAATTGGGTCATTTGGACAGTCTGTACCTTCCAAAAACGATCAATTCTGGTGGCCTGGCGGAGTAAATTTGTCTTTTTATCCCTGAGATTAATCCTGTGGAAACCTCAGCTTCTGACAGAATCCAGATTGGTTTTCCAGCGCGAGATATTCCTTCGATTCGTCAGTCAAGTAAATAGTCCTTTGATTAGAAAAGATCTAATGAAGCTTCGTCTAAAACAGTGACAACGATTTCCTTTAGTGTGGAAACAGGCCCTTCGGCCCAAAGAGTCCACATTGACCCTCCAAAGAGCAACCCACTCCCCCTACATTTACCCCTGACTAACGCCCCGGGCAATTTAGCCTGGCCAACTCACCCTAGCCTGTACATCTTTGGACTGTGGGAGGAAACCCACACAGACACGGGGAGAACATGCAAACTCCACACAGAGAGTCGCCCTGAGGTGGGAATCGAACCTGGGACCCTGGGAAGTGTGAGGTAGCAGTGCTAACCACTGCACCAACCCCCATTCCAAAGCATGACCAACACAAGATCCCTGCAATGTATAACAATCAATGGGTTGGTCCGAAAACTGTACTTTTAAAAACAATTTTGCTGTTTTAATTTTATAATTAGTAAAATAGTTGCCAAATGTTTTCCAGACAAGGGTCTTTGTATCACCTCAACTTTTTATCTGTTAACGCCATGGGCTACAAATGGTCCCACAGAATATAGCAGTGTTTAACTTGTTCTGTCTATGTTGGTAGGGTCATAATCTGAAGCTGTTCTGCGCCTCAAAAACTGACCAAGTCTCTGTCTGAGGTGGTTAGCGCTGTCACCTCACAGCGCCAGGGTCCCAGGTTCGATTCCAGCCTTGGGCGACTGTCTGTGTGGAGTTTGCACATTCTCCCCGTATCTGCGTGGGTTTCCTCTGGGTGCTCCGGTTCCCTCCCACAGTCCAAAGATGTGCGGGTCAGGGCAGATTGACCATGCTCAATTGTGCTGTGGTGTCCCGGGATGTGCAGCCTTATTGGGTTAGCCATGGGAAATGTGGGGCTATGGGGATAGGGTGGGATGCTCTTTGGAGGGTCATTGCAGGCTCAATGGACTGAATAGCCTCTTATCTGCACTGTGAGCTTTGATGATTTGTCACCTTAGAGCTGCCTGGAGATTGAGCAACCTTCTCCATCACTTCATTTTCATTAAGCTGTTCATTTCAAATTCGGAACGTTTTGTTTCCAAAACAAAATATTTAGGTTCGGACGTACCCTCAGCTTCTCTTAATCGGTCAGAAGTTTCCACTAACTGCAACCAAAAAAGTCGGAGAATTTACAATACTTTGAAATTCTAATTGCTGACAAAGGAAGATTACTCTTGGAATCTGCTTTTAAATTGGAAATGGTTCTTAATTTAATAGAAATTGAAACTTTCTGTCTTTAATTTAACTTCTTTGGAACAATATCTATCTTAAATCGTTAGGTGCCTTTATATTGGAAAAAAAATTCTCTCAGTGAAGTTTTGACAATGATACAAAGCTGGCAAAATGCCTGAAAAGTTTCATTTTGTCATCAGTTTAAGAACTGGATGGAGCGAGCGCAGATTTCGGCATCTTCCCCCAGCGTCTGAGGACCCTTCCTAGCAATGCTGTTGTATTTATGTCCCCCCTGACTTGACTCACCGGAGAAACCCTTGAGGCAGTGTGTTCCTCTCACTCAATATTTCCGAACAGAGAGCGTTCCAGCACAGTACAGGCCCTTCGGCCCTCGATGTTGCGCTGACCTGAGGAACCAACCTGAGGCCCATCTAGCCTACACTATTCCATTCTCTTCTGGATTAGTGGTGCTGGAAGAGCACAGCAGTTCAGGCAGCATCCAAGGAGCAGCGAAATCGACGTTTCGGGCAAAAGCCCTTCATCAGGAATAAAGGCAGTGAGCCTGAAGCGTGGAGAGATAAGCTCGAGGAGGGTGGGGGTGGGGAGAGAGTAGCATAGAGTACAATGGGGGAGTGGGGGAGGGGATGAAGGTGATAGGTCAGGGAGGAGAGGGTGGAGTGGATAGGTGGAAAAGGAGATAGGCAGGTCGGACAAGTCCGGACAAGTCAAGGAGACAGTTACTGAGCTGGAAGTTTGGAACTAGGGTGAGGTGGGGGAAGGGGAAATGAGGAAACTGTTGAAGTCCACATTGATGCCCTAGGGTTGTCTATCCCATGACCATTTGAATGCCCTGAAAGTTGGTGAGTCTACTACAGTTGCAGACAGTGCGTTCCATGCCCCTACAATTCTCTGATTAAAGAAACTAATTCAGATATCTATCGTATATCTATCACCCATCAATTTAAAGCAATGTCCCCTTGCGCTAGACATTACCACCTGAGGGAAAAGGCTCTCCCTGTCCATCCTATCTAACTCTCTGATTATCTTATATGTCTCTATTAAGTCACCTCTCAACTTTCTTCTCTCCAATGAAAACAGCCTCAAGGCCCTCAGCCTTTCCTCGTAAGACCTTCCCTCCGAACCAGGCAACATCTTGGTAAATGTCCTCTGCACCCTTTCCAAAGCCTGTTTGACAGGGCCCAGCCTGTGTTCCCTGGTTTGGGGCCTGTTTGAGAGGGCCCAGCCTGTTGTTCCCTGGTTTGGGGGCCTGTTTGAGAGGGCCCAGCCTGTGTTCCAGATCCTTCTTCTAACGCGGTGACCAGAACTGTACGCAATACTCCAAGTGCGGCCGCACCAGAGCTTTGTATAACTGCTTATACCACAGAAATTCATTTCAACTCAAAAAGGATTTCTTTTCTTCCCCCCAGCCAAAGAAAAACCTCCCGCTTTTAAATTCCGGAAACTAACGGTTTAACAAATTTACGAATGACTTTGTAAATGCTGCTCGAATATGTCTGACGACCGAATCCTTCGTTGGGGTCCACACCTCAGAGCTCTGCAGTAAACGTCAACCTTTCCAACTTGGGTTGACTTCTGAAGTCCGACGTTCTCTGTCTCGGCTCTGCCTCCCCCCCCCACCCCTCTCTGGCCTTTCGCACATTCCCTGTTGCGAGAATGGGCAACCGTTTGGGAGAATAAACTGAAAACCAGAGAGAGAGAGAGAGGGAGAGAGAAGTTAAGTAAAACGTTTGAATTGGGAGAGGGCCCCTCAGGAGGTTTGGGGCAGTGAAGATGCCAGGACAGACAGGTAGACCCAGACAGAGGGATTAATCCCGTGGCTTCAGGTCAAACACGGGCTTGGAAACCTCCCGCTAATTCCCACGCACCGTCCTCCCTCAGCTGGTGGGTCAGTACTTCCCCATGTTGTAGAGGAAGCCCTGACGATGGCGAGGGTGTACAATGCATGCTGGGAGTAACGTCAATGTCTACCACCAAGAATGCCTCAGCAGCAGAACGACAGGCCGAGCTGGTCAGGTCCGAAAGACAGCCTGGGAGGGAAATCCAGACACCACCTCATCCCTACCAATCTGCCAGCTGGGGATGTATCTGTCCATCACGGTGTTGTTAAGAGTGACCACCACACAGTCCTTGGGGAGATAAAGTCCCTCCTTCACCTTGACCACTCCACCTTCACCTCCTCCACCCTCCATCGTGTTGTGTGGCACCGATGTGAAAGGTGACTCAGAAACAATCCGACCCCAGGACTCTCCCAACACGTTGCACTGAAACTGAAGCCGACAACAGGGCCCCAACTCCAAAACCCCACAGAAATCGAGGCTGACAGAAAAGGCCCGACTAAAACATTCGACAAAAGCCGAGGCCTACAACAGGCCCCAACTGAAACATTGTACACACCGCAGGCTCAAAATGAAACATTGCATGAAACAGAGGCCTACAACAGGCCCCAACTGAGACATCCGACGGAAATGGAGGCCCCAACTCAAACACTGCATAGAAATAAAGGCACACAGCATGCCCCCAACTGATATTGGACCCAGAAACAGAGGACTACTACAGTTCTGAACGGAAATGTTCGCCAGAGACAGGGCTCTACAACAAGCTTCAACTGAACAAAATAAATTGCCCCCAGGAGTCCCCAACTCAAGCATCACTCAAAAAACAGGCCTCAACTGAAATATCACAAATAAACAGAAGCCAAATAAAACAGCAGACCGAATGGAAACATTGCATTGAAACAGAGACGTACCTAACAGAGCACGGCTGAGACATGGTATAGAGACACAAGGCTAAAGTAGACCCATGATCAAACATCCAACTCCTGCAGCAATAAATCGCAGGGACTCCGAGGCCAGTAACTTACAACCTATTGGGAGGTAGGACATTTCAAAAGGGCCCTCTCAAACAGGCCCCAAACCAGGGAACACAGGATGGGCCCTCTCAAACAGGCCCCAAACCAGGAACACAGGCTGGGCTCTCTCAAACAGGCCCCAAACCAGGGAACACAGGCTGGGCTCTCTCAAACAGGCCCCAAACCAGGGAACACAGGATGGGCTGTCTCAAACAGGCCCCAAACCAGGGAACACAGGCTGGGCCCTCTCAAACAGGCCCCAAACCAGGGAACACAGGCTGGGCCCTCTCAAACAGGCCCCAAACCAGGGAACACAGGCTGGGCTCTCTCAAACAGGCCCCAAACCAGGGAACACAGGCTGGGCCCTCTCAAACAGGCCCCAAACCAGGGAACACAGGCTGGGCTCTCTCAAACAGGCCCCAAACCAGGGAACACAGGATGGGCTGTCTCAAACAGGCCCCAAACCAGGGAACACAGGCTGGGCCCTCTCAAACAGGCCCCAAACCAGGGAACACAGGCTGGGCCCTCTCAAACAGGCCCCAAACCAGGAACACAGGCTGGGCTCTCTCAAATGACCCCAACCAGGGAACACAGGCTGGGCCCAGTCAAACAGGCCCCAAACCAGGGAACACAGGTGGGCCCACTCAAACAGGCCCCAAACCTGTGAACACAGGCTGGGCCCTCTCAAACAGGCCCCAAACCAGGGAACACAGGATGGGCCCTCTCAAACAGGCCCCAAACCAGGAACACAGGCTGGGCTCTCTCAAACAGGCCCCAAACCAGGGAACACAGGCTGGGCTCTCTCAAACAGGCCCCAAACCAGGGAACACAGGATGGGCCCTCTCAAACAGGCCCCAAACCAGGAACACAGGCTGGGCTCTCTCAAACAGGCCCCAAACCAGGGAACACAGGCTGGGCTCTCTCAAACAGGCCCCAAACCAGGGAACACAGGCTGGGCCCTCTCAAACAGACCCCAAACCAGGTTACACAGGCTGGGCCCTCTCAAATGACCCCAACCAGGGAACACAGGCTGGGCCCACTCAAACAGGCCCCAAACCAGGGAACACAGGATGGGCCCTCTCAAACAGGCCCCAAACCAGGGAACACAGGCTGGGCCCTCTCAAACAGGCCCCAAACCAGGGAACACAGGCTGGGTCCTCTCAAACAGACCCCGAATCATGGAACACAGGCTGGGCCCTGTCAAACAGGCCCCAAACCTGGGAACACAGGCTGGGCCCTCTCAAACAGGCCCCAAACCAGGGAACACAGGCTGGGTCCTCTCAAACAGACCCCGAATCATGGAACACAGGCTGGGCCCTCTCAAACAGACCCCGAATCATGGAACACAGGCTGGGCCCTGTCAAACAGGCCCCAAACCTGGGAACACAGGCTGGGCCCACTCAAACAGGCCCCAAACCTGTGAACACAGGCTGGGCCCACTCAAACAGGTCCCAAACCTGTGAACACAGGCTGGGCCCTCTCAAACAGGCCCCAAACCAGGGAACACAGGCTGGGCCCTCTCAAACAGGCCCCAAACCAGGGAACACAGGCTGGGCCCTCTCAGTCAGCACTCAGCCGCCCTTCAAACAACAGCAACACCAACGTCACTAAGACCCAGGTCAACATTCCCACACGGTCAGAGGCCTCTGTCCTCCTCAAAACGAAATGGCACTGGAGACAGCCACAACCCAGGACCCATCTCAAACACATACACCAGTGCAAGACAGTCACCCCTCCCCTACAAGACCCATCTCCAACTCCGGAAAGAGTAGTGCCTTCAGTAGGTGGGTGTATGGGTGTGAGAGAGAGTAAGTGTGTGTGTGTGTGTGAAAGTGAGAGCGTGTGTATGTGAGGCAGAGAGTTGTGTGGGAGTGTGTGAGAGAGAGTGGGCGTGATTGAGTGTGTGTGTGTGTGTGTGTGAGAGAGAGGGAGTGACTATGAGAAACAATGTCAGTGCATATGTGAGAGACTGCGGCTGTATATGAGAGAGAGTTTGTGTGAGTGTGTGTAAGAGAAAGAGTGTGTGTCTGAGAGTGATTGAGTGTGTGTGGGAGAGTGTGTGTGTTAGTGGGAGTGTTTGAGTGTGTGTGGGAGAGTGTGTGTGTGTTACTGGGAGTGTTTGAGTGTGTGTGGGAGTGTGTGTGTGTGTCAGTGTGAGTGTTTGAGTGTGTGTGGGAGAGTGTGTGTGTCAGTGGAGTGTTTGAGTGTGTGTGGGAGTGTGTGTGTGTCAGTGTGAGTGTTTGAGTGTGTGTGGGAGAGTGTGTGTGTAAGTGGGAGTGTTTGAGCGTGTGTGGGAGAGTGTGTGTGTGTTAGTGGGAGTGTTTGAGTGTGTGTGGGAGAGTGTGTGTGTGTTAGTGGGAGTGTTTGAGTGTGTATGGGAGAGTGTTTGAGTGTGTGTGGGAGAGTGTGTGTGTGTCAGTGGGAGTGTTTGAGTGTGTGTGGGAGAGTGTGTGTGTCAGTGGGAGTGTTTGAGTGCGTGTGTGGGAGAGTGTGTGTGTTAGTGGGAGAGTTTGAGTGTGTGTGGGAGAGTGTGTGTGTGTCAGTGGGAGTGTTTGAGTGTGTGTGGGAGTGTGTGTGTGTGTCAGTGGGAGTCTTTGAGTGTGTGTGGGAGAGTGTGAGTGTGTCAGTGGGAGTGTTTGAGTGTGTGTGGGAGAGTGTGTGTGTGTCAGTGGGAGTGTTTGAGTGTGTGTGGGAGAGTGTGTGTAAGTGGGAGTGTTTGAGAGTGTGTGGGAGAGTGTGTGTGTCAGTGGGAGTGTTTGAGTGCGTGTGTGGGAGAGTGTGTGTGTTAGTGGGAGAGTTTGAGTGTGTGTGGGAGAGTGTGTGTGTGTCAGTGGGAGTGTTTGAGTGTGTGTGGGAGAGTGTGTGTGTGTCAGTGGGAGTGTTTGAGTGTGTGTGGGAGAGTGTGTGTGTGTCAGTGGGAGTGTTTGAGTGTGTGTGGGAGTGTGTGTGTGTCAGTGGGAGTGTTTGAGTGTGTGTGGGAGTGTGTGTGTGTCAGTGGGAGTGTTTGAGTGTGTGTGGGAGAGTGTGTGTGCAGTGGCAGTGTTTGAGTGTGTGTGGGAGAGTGTGTGTGTGTCAGTGGGAGTGTTTGAGTGTGTGTGGGAGAGTGTGTGTGTGTGTCAGTGGGAGTGTTTGAGTGTGTGTGGGAGAGTGTGTGTGTGTGTCAGTGGGAGTGTTTGAGTGTGTGTGGGAGAGTGTGTGTGTGTCAGTGGGAGTGTTTGAGAGTGTGTGGGAGAGTGTGTGTGTTAGTGGGAGTGTTTGAGTGTGTGTGGGAGAGTGTGTGTGTGTCAATGGGAGTGTTTGAGTGTGTGTGGGAGTGTGTGTGTGTCAGTGGGAGTGATTGAGTGTGTGTGGGAGAGTGTGTGTGTGTGTCAGTGGGAGTGTTTGAGTGTGCGTGGGAGTGAGTGTGTGTGTAAGTGGGAGAGTTTGAGTGTGTGTGGGAGTGTGTGTGTGTGTCAGTGGGAGTGTTTGAGTGTGTGTGGGAGAGTGTGTGTGTGTCAGTGGGAGTGTTTGAGTGTGTGTGGGAGATTGTGTGTGTGTCAGTGGGAGTGTTTGAGTGTGTGTGGGAGAGTGTGTGTGTCAGTGGGAGTGTTTGAGTGTGTGTGGGAGAGTGTGTGTGTGTCAGTGGGAGTGTTTGAGTGTGTGTGGGAGTGTGTGTGTGTGTCAGTGGGAGTGTTTGAGTGTGTGTGGGAGAGTGTGTGTGTGTCAGTGGGGGTGTTTGAGTGTGTGTGGGAGAGTGTGTGTGTGTCAGTTGGAGTGTTTGAGTGTGTGTGGGAGAGTGTGTGTGTGTCAGTGGGAGTGTTTGAGTGTGTGTGGGAGAGTGTGTGTGTGTGTCAGTGGGAGTGTTTGAGTGTGTGTGGGAGAGTGTGTGTGTCAGTGGGAGTGAGAGACAGAGAGTGTGTGGGAGTGTGTGTGTGTGTCAGTGGGAGTGTTTGAGTGTGTGTGGGAGAGAGTGTGTGTGTCAGTGGGAGTGTTTGAGTGTGTGTGGGAGAGTGTGTGTGTGTCAGTGGGAGTGTTTGAGTGTGTGTGGGAGAGTGTGTGTTTGTCAGTTGGAGTGTTTGAGTGTGTGTGGGAGAGTGTGTGTGTGTGTGTTAGTGGGAGTGTTTGAGTGTGTGTGGGAGAGTGTGTGTGTGTCAGTGGGAGTGTTTGAGTGTGTGTGGGAGAGTGTGTGTGTGTGTCAGTGGGAGTGTTTGAGTGTGTGTGGGAGAGTGTGTGTGTGTCAGTGGGAGTGTTTGAGTGTGTGTGGGAGAGTGTGTGTTTGTCAGTTGGAGTGTTTGAGTGTGTGTGGGAGAGTGTGTGTGTGTGTGTTAGTGGGAGTGTTTGAGTGTGTGTGGGAGAGTGTGTGTGTAAGTGGGAGTGTTTGAGTGTGTGTGGGAGAGTGTGTGTGTGTGTCAGTGGGAGTGTTTGAGTGTGTGTGGGAGTGTGTGTGTGTGTCAGTGGGAGTGTTTGAGTGTGTGTGGGAGAGTGTGTGTGTGTCAGTGGGAGTGTTTGAGTGTGTGCGGGAGAGTGTGTGTGTAAGTGGGAGTGTTTGAGTGTGTGTGGGAGAGTGTGTGTGTGTCAGTGGGAGTGTTTGAGTGTGTGTGGGAGAGTGTGTGTGTGTTAGTGGGAGTGTTTGAGTGTGTGTGGGAGAGTGTGTGTGTGTCAGTGGGAGTGTTTGAGTGTGTGTGGGAGAGTGTGTGTGTGTCAGTGGGAGTGTTTGAGTGTGTGTGGGAGTGTGTGTGTGTCAGTGGGAGTGTTTGAGTGTGTGTGGGAGATTGTGTGTGTAAGTGGGAGTGTTTGAGTGTGTGTGGGAGAGTGTGTGTGTCAGTGGGAGTGTTTGAGAGTGTGTGGGAGAGTGTGTGTGTTAGTGGGAGTGTTTGAGTGTGTGTGGGAGTGTGTGTGTGTGTCAGTGGGAGTGATTGAGTGTGTGTGGGAGAGTGTGTGTGTGTGTCAGTGGGAGTGTTTGAGTGTGTGTGGGAGTGTGTGTGTGTGTCAGTGGGAGTGTTTGAGTGTGTGTGGGAGAGTGTGTGTGTGTGTCAGTGGGAGTGTTTGAGTGTGTGTGGGAGAGTGTGTGTGTGTCAGTGGGAGTGTTTGAGTGTGTGTTGGAGAGTGTGTGTGTGTGTTAGTGGGAGTGTTTGAGTGTGTGTGGGAGAGTGTGTGTGTGTCAGTGGGAGTGTTTGAGTGTGTGTGGGAGAGTGTGTGTGTAAGTGGGAGTGTTTGAGTGTGTGTGGGAGAGTGTGTGTGTGTCAGTTGGAGTGTTTGAGTGTGTGTGGGAGAGTGTGTGTGTGTAAGTGGGAGTGTTTGAGTGTGTGTGGGAGTGTGTGTGTGTGTCAGTGGGAGTGTTTGAGTGTGTGTGGGAGAGTGTGTGTGTGTGTCAGTGGGAGTGTTTGAGTGTGTGTGGGAGAGTGTGTGTGTGTCAGTGGGAGTGTTTGAGTGTGTGTGGGAGAGTGTGTGTGTGTCAGTGGGAGTGTTTGAGTGTGTGTGGGAGAGTGTGTGTGTGTGTCAGTGGGAGTGTTTGAGTGTGTGTGGGAGTGTGTGTGTGTCAGTGGGAGTGAGAGACAGAGAGTGTGTGGGAGTGTGTGTGTGTCAGTGGGAGTGTTTGAGTGTGTGTGGGAGTGTGTGTGTGTCAGTGGGAGTGTTTGAGTGTGTGTGGGAGAGTGTGTGTGTGTGTCAGTGGGAGTGTTTGAGTGTGTGTGGGAGAGTGTGTGTGTCAGTGGGAGTGTTTGAGTGTGTGTGGGAGAGTGTGTGTGTCAGTGGGAGTGTTTGACTGTGTGTGGGAGAGTGTGTGTGTGTCAGTGGGAGTGTTTGAGTGTGTGTGGGAGTGTGTGTGTGTGTCAGTGGGAGTGTTTGAGTGTGTGTGGGAGTGTGTGTGTGTGTCAGTGGGAGTGTTTGAGTGTGTGTGGGAGAGTGTGTGTGTGTGTCAGTGGGAGTGTTTGAGTGTGTGTGGGAGAGTGTGTGTGTGTCAGTGGGAGTGTTTGAGTGTGTGTGGGAGAGTGTGTGTGTGTGTGTTAGTGGGAGTGTTTGAGTGTGTGTGGGAGAGTGTGTGTGTCAGTGGGAGTGTTTGAGTGTGTGTGGGAGTGTGTGTGTGTGTCAGTGGGAGTGTTTGAGTGTGTGTGGGAAAGTGTGTGTGTGTCAGTGGGAGTGTTTGAGTGTGTGTGGGAGTGTGTGTGTGTCAGTGGGAGTGTTTGAGTGTGTGTGGGAGAGTGTGTGTGTGTCAGTGGGAGTGTTTGAGTGTGTGTGGGAGTGTGTGTGTGTCAGTGGGAGTGTTTGAGTGTGTGTGGGAGAAAGTATGTGTGTCATTGGGAGTGTTTGAGTGTGTGTGGGAGTGTGTGTGTGTGTCAGTGGGAGTGTTTGAGTGTGTGTGGGAGTGTGTGTGTGTCAGTGGGAGTGTTTGAGTGTGTGTGGGAGAGTGTGTGTGTGTCAGTGGGAGTGTTTGAGTGTGTGTGGGAGTGTGTGTGTCAGTGGGAGTGTTTGAGTGTGTGTGGGAGAGTGTGTGTGTGTCAGTGGGAGTGTTTGAGTGTGTGGGAGTGTGTGTGTGTCAGTGGGAGTGTTTGAGTGTGTGTGGGAGAGAGTGTGTGTGTCAGTGGGAGTGTTTGAGTGTGTGTGGGAGAGTGTGTGTGTGTCAGTGGGAGTGTTTGAGTGTGTGTGGGAGAGTGTGTGTGTGTGTGTTAGTGGGAGTGTTTGAGTGTGTGTGGGAGAGTGTGTGTGTGTCAGTGGGAGTGTTTGAGTGTGTGGGAGTGTGTGTGTGTCAGTGGGAGTGTTTGAGTGTGTGTGGGAGAGAGTGTGTGTGTCAGTGGGAGTGTTTGAGTGTGTGTGGGAGAGTGTGTGTGTGTCAGTGGGAGTGTTTGAGTGTGTGTGGGAGAGTGTGTGTGTGTGTTAGTGGGAGTGTTTGAGTGTGTGTGGGAGAGTGTGTGTGTGTCAGTGGGAGTGTTTGAGTGTGTGTGGGAGAGTGTGTGTGTGTCAGTGGGAGTGTTTGAGTGTGTGTGGGAGAGAGGGTGTGTGTTAGTGGGAGTGTTTGAGTGTGTGTGGGAGAGTGTGTGTGTGTCACTGGGAGTGTTTGAGTGTGTGTGGGAGAGTGTGTGTGTGTCAGTGGGAGTGTTTGAGTGTGTGTGGGAGTGTGTGTGTGTCAGTGGGAGTGTCTGAGTGTGTGTGGGAGAGTGTGTGTGTAAGTGGGAGTGTTTGAGTGTGTGTGGGAGAGTGTGTGTGTCAGTGGGAGTGTTTGAGTGTGTGTGGGAGTGTGTGTGTGTCAGTGGGAGTGTTTGTGTGCGTGTGGGAGAGTGTGTGTGTGTCAGTGGGAGTGTTTGAGAGTGTGTGGGAGAGTGTGTGTGTTAGTGGGAGTGTTTGAGTGTGTGTGGGAGAGTGTGTGTGTGTCAGTGGGAGTGTTTGAGTGTGTGTGGGAGTGTGTGTGTGTGTCAGTGGGAGTGATTGAGTGTGTGTGGGAGAGTGTGTGTGTGTGTCAGTGGGAGTGTTTGAGTGTGCGTGGGAGTGAGTGTGTGTGTAAGTGGGAGAGTTTGAGTGTGTGTGGGAGTGTGTGTGTGTGTCAGTGGGAGTGTTTGAGTGTGTGTGGGAGAGTGTGTGTGTGTCAGTGGGAGTGTTTGAGTGTGTGTGGGAGTGTGTGTGTGTGTCAGTGGGAGTGTTTGAGTGTGTGTGGGAGAGTGTGTGTGTGTCAGTGGGGGTGTTTGAGTGTGTGTGGGAGAGTGTGTGTGTGTCAGTTGGAGTGTTTGAGTGTGTGTGGGAGAGTGTGTGTGTGTCAGTGGGAGTGTTTGAGTGTGTGTGGGAGAGTGTGTGTGTGTCGGTGGGAGTGTTTGAGTGTGTGTGGGAGTGTGTGTGTGTGTCAGTGGGAGTGTTTGAGTGTGTGTGGGAGTGTGTGTGTGTGTCAGTGGGAGTGTTTGAGTGTGTGTGGGAGAGTGTGTGTGTGTCAGTGGGAGTGTTTGAGTGTGTGTGGGAGAGTGTGTGTGTGTCAGTGGGAGTGTTTGAGTGTGTGTGGGAGTGTGTGTGTGTGTCAGTGGGAGTGTTTGAGTGTGTGTGGGAGAGTGTGTGTGTCAGTGGGAGTGTTTGAGTGTGTGTGGGAGAGTGTGTGTGTGTCAGTGGGAGTGTTTGAGTGTGTGTGGGAGTGTGTGTGTGTGTGTCAGTGGGAGTGTTTGAGTGTGTGTGGGAGAGTGTGTGTTTGTCAGTGGGAGTGTTTGAGTGTGTGTGGGAGAGTGTGTGTGTGTCAGTGGGAGTGTTTGAGAGTGTGTGGGAGAGTGTGTGTGTCAGTGGGAGTGTTTGAGTGTGTGTGGGAGAGTGTGTGTGTGTCAGTGGGGGTGTTTGAGTGTGTGTGTGAGAGTGTGTGTGTGTCAGTTGGAGTGTTTGAGTGTGTGTGGGAGAGTGTGTGTGTGTCAGTGGGAGTGTTTGAGTGTGTGTGGGAGAGTGTGTGTGTGTGTCAGTGGGAGTGTTTGAGTGTGTGTGTGAGAGTGTGTGTGTGTCAGTTGGAGTGTTTGAGTGTGTGTGGGAGAGTGTGTGTGTGTCAGTGGGAGTGTTTGAGTGTGTGTGGGAGAGTGTGTGTGTGTGTCAGTGGGAGTGTTTGAGTGTGTGTGGGAGAGTGTGTGTGTCAGTGGGAGTGAGAGACAGAGAGTGTGTGGGAGTGTGTGTGTGTGTCAGTGGGAGTGTTTGAGTGTGTGTGGGAGAGAGTGTGTGTGTCAGTGGGAGTGTTTGAGTGTGTGTGGGAGAGTGTGTGTTTGTCAGTGGGAGTGTTTGAGTGTGTGTGGGAGAGTGTGTGTGTGTGTGTTAGTGGGAGTGTTTGAGTGTGTGTGGGAGAGTGTGTGTGTGTCAGTGGGAGTGTTTGAGTGTGTGTGGGAGAGTGTGTGTGTAAGTGGGAGTGTTTGAGTGTGTGTGGGAGAGTGTGTGTGTGTCAGTGGGAGTGTTTGAGTGTGTGTGGGAGAGTGTGTGTGTGTTAGTGGGAGTGTTTGAGTGTGTGTGGGAGAGTGTGTGTCTGTCAGTGGGAGTGTTTGAGTGTGTGTGGGAGAGTGTGTGTGTGTCAGTGGGAGTGTTTGAGTGTGTGTGGGAGTGTGTGTGTGTGTCAGTGGGAGTGTTTGAGTGTGTGTGGGAGAGAGTGTGTGTGTCAGTGGGAGTGTTTGAGTGTGTGTGGGAGTGTGTGTGTGTGTCAGTGGGAGTGTTTGAGTGTGTGTGGGAGAGTGTGTGTGTGTCAGTGGGAGTGTTTGAGTGTGTGTGGGAGAGAGTGTGTGTGTTAGTGGGAGAGTTTGAGTGTGTGTGGGAGTGTGTGTGTCAGTGGGAGTGTTTGAGTGTGTGTGGGAGAGTGTGTGTGTGTCAGTGGGAGTGTTTGAGTGTGTGTGGGAGATTGTGTGTGTGTCAGTGGGAGTGTTTGAGTGTGTGTGGGAGAGTGTGTGTGTAAGTGGGAGTGTTTGAGTGTGTGTGGGAGTGTGTGCGTGTGTCAGTGGGAGTGTTTGAGTGTGTGTGGGAGAGTGTGTGTGTGTCAGTGGGGGTGTTTGAGTGTGTGTGGGAGAGTGTGTGTGTGTCAGTTGGAGTGTTTGAGTGTGTGTGGGAGAGTGTGTGTGTGTCAGTGGGAGTGTTTGAGTGTGTGTGGGAGAGTGTGTGTGTCAGTGGGAGTGTTTGAGTGTGTGTGGGAGTGTGTGTGTGTGTCAGTGGGAGTGTTTGAGTGTGTGTGGGAGAGTGTGTGTGTGTCAGTGGGAGTGTTTGAGTGTGTGTGGGAGTGTGTGTGTGTGTCAGTGGGAGTGTTTGAGTGTGTGTGGGAGTGTGTGTGTGAGTCAGTGGGAGTGTTTGAGTGTGTGTGGGAGAGTGTGTGTGTCAGTGGGAGTGAGAGACAGAGAGTGTGTGGGAGTGTGTGTGTGTGTCAGTGGGAGTGTTTGAGTGTGTGTGGGAGAGAGTGTGTGTGTCAGTGGGAGTGTTTTAGTGTGTGTGGGAGTGTGTGTGTGTGTCAGTGGGAGTGTTTGAGTGTGTGTGGGAGTGTGTGTGTGTGTCAGTGGGAGTGTTTGAGTGTGTGTGGGAGAGTGTGTGTGTGTCAGTGGGAGTGTTTGAGTGTGTGTGGGAGAGTGTGTGTGTGTCAGTGGGAGTGTTTGAGTGTGTGTGGGAGAGTGTGTGTGTGTCAGTGGGAGTGTTTGAGTGTGTGTGGGAGTGTGTGTGTGTGTCAGTGGGAGTGTTTGAGTGTGTGTGGGAGAGTGTGTGTGTCAGTGGGAGTGAGAGACAGAGAGTGTGTGGGAGTGTGTGTGTGTGTCAGTGGGAGTGTTTGAGTGTGTGTGGGAGAGAGTGTGTGTGTCAGTGGGAGTGTTTTAGTGTGTGTGGGAGAGTGTGTGTTTGTCAGTGGGAGTGTTTGAGTGTGTGTGGGAGAGTGTGTGTGTGTGTGTTAGTGGGAGTGTTTGAGTGTGTGTGGGAGAGTGTGTGTGTGTCAGTGGGAGTGTTTGAGTGTGTGTGGGAGAGTGTGTGTGTAAGTGGGAGTGTTTGAGTGTGTGTGGGAGAGTGTGTGTGTGTCAGTGGGAGTGTTTGAGTGTGTGTGGGAGAGTGTGTGTGTGTTAGTGGGAGTGTTTGAGTGTGTGTGGGAGAGTGTGTGTGTGTCAGTGGGAGTGTTTGAGTGTGTGTGGGAGAGTGTGTGTGTGTCAGTGGGAGTGTTTGAGTGTGTGTGGGAGTGTGTGTGTGTCAGTGGGAGTGTTTGAGTGTGTGTGGGAGATTGTGTGTGTAAGTGGGAGTGTTTGAGAGTGTGTGGGAGAGTGTGTGTGTTAGTGGGAGTGTTTGAGTGTGTGTGGGAGAGTGTGTGTGTGTCAGTGTGAGTGTTTGAGTGTGTGTGGGAGTGTGTGTGTGTCAGTGGGAGTGATTGAGTGTGTGTGGGAGAGTGTGTGTGTGTGTCAGTGGGAGTGTTTGAGTGTGTGTGGGAGAGTGTGTGTGTCAGTGGGAGTGTTTGAGTGTGTGGGAGTGTGTGTGTGTGTCAGTGGGAGTGTTTGAGTGTGTGTGGGAGAGAGTGTGTGTGTCAGTGGGAGTGTTTGAGTGTGTGTGGGAGTGTGTGTGTGTGTCAGTGGGAGTGATTGAGTGTGTGTGGGAGAGTGTGTGTGTGTCAGTGGGAGTGTTTGAGTGTGTGTGGGAGAGTGTGTGTGTGTGTCAGTGGGAGTGTTTGAGTGTGTGTGGGAGAGTGTGTGTGTCAGTGGGAGTGAGAGACAGAGAGTGTGTGGGAGTGTGTGTGTGTGTCAGTGGGAGTGTTTGAGTGTGTGTGGGAGAGAGTGTGTGTGTCAGTGGGAGTGTTTGAGTGTGTGTGGGAGTGTGTGTGTGTCAGTGGGAGTGTTTGAGTGTGTGTGGGAGAGTGTGTGTGTGTCAGTGGGAGTGTTTGAGTGTGTGTGGGAGAGTGTGTGTGTGTGTCAGTGGGAGTGTTTGAGTGTGTGTGGGAGAGTGTGTGTGTCAGTGGGAGTGAGAGACAGAGAGTGTGTGGGAGTGTGTGTGTGTGTCAGTGGGAGTGTTTGAGTGTGTGTGGGAGAGTGTGTGTGTGTCAGTGGGAGTGTTTGAGTGTGTGTGGGAGTGTGTGTGTCAGTGGGAGTGTTTGAGTGTGTGTGGGAGAGTGTGTGTGTGTCAGTGGGAGTGTTTGAGTGTGTGGGAGTGTGTGTGTGTCAGTGGGAGTGTTTGAGTGTGTGTGGGAGAGAGTGTGTGTGTCAGTGGGAGTGTTTGAGTGTGTGTGGGAGAGTGTGTGTGTGTCAGTGGGAGTGTTTGAGTGTGTGTGGGAGAGTGTGTGTGTGTGTGTTAGTGGGAGTGTTTGAGTGTGTGTGGGAGAGTGTGTGTGTGTCAGTGGGAGTGTTTGAGTGTGTGGGAGTGTGTGTGTGTGTCAGTGGGAGTGTTTGAGTGTGTGTGGGAGATTGTGTGTGTGTCAGTGGGAGTGTTTGAGTGTGTGTGGGAGAGTGTGTGTGTAAGTGGGAGTGTTTGAGTGTGTGTGGGAGCGTGTGTGTGTGTCAGTGGGAGTGTTTGAGTGTGTGTGGGAGAGTGTGTGTGTGTCAGTGGGAGTGTTTGAGTGTGTGTGGGAGATTGTGTGTGTGTCAGTGGGAGTGTTTGAGTGTGTGTGGGAGAGTGTGTGTGTAAGTGGGAGTGTTTGAGTGTGTGTGGGAGCGTGTGTGTGTGTCAGTGGGAGTGTTTGAGTGTGTGTGGGAGAGTGTGTGTGTGTCAGTTGGAGTGTTTGAGTGTGTGTGGGAGAGTGTGTGTTTGTCAGTGGGAGTGTTTGAGTGTGTGTGTGAGAGTGTGTGTGTGTCAGTGGGAGTGTTTGAGTGTGTGTGGGAGAGTGTGTGTGTGTCAGTGGGAGTGTTTGAGTGTGTGTGGGAGATTGTGTGTGTGTCAGTGGGAGTGTTTGAGTGTGTGTGGGAGAGTGTGTGTGTAAGTGGGAGTGTTTGAGTGTGTGTGGGAGCGTGTGTGTGTGTCAGTGGGAGTGTTTGAGTGTATGTGGGAGAGTGTGTGTGTGTCAGTTGGAGTGTTTGAGTGTGTGTGGGAGAGTGTGTGTGTGTCAGTGGGAGTGTTTGAGTGTGTGTGGGAGAGTGTGTGTGTGTGTCAGTGGGAGTGTTTGAGTGTGTGTGGGAGAGTGTGTGTGTCAGTGGGAGTGAGAGACAGAGAGTGTGTGGGAGTGTGTGTGTGTGTCAGTGGGAGTGTTTGAGTGTGTGTGGGAGAGAGTGTGTGTGTCAGTGGGAGTGTTTGAGTGTGTGTGGGAGAGTGTGTGTTTGTCAGTGGGAGTGTTTGAGTGTGTGTGGGAGAGTGTGTGTGTGTGTGTCAGTGGGGGTGTTTGAGTGTGTGTGGGAGAGTGTGTGTGTGTCAGTGGGAGTGTTTGAGTGTGTGTGGGAGAGTGTGTGTGTGTGTGTTAGTGGGAGTGTTTGAGTGTGTGTGGGAGAGTGTGTGTGTGTGTGTTAGTGGGAGTGTTTGAGTGTGTGTGGGAGAGTGTGTGTGTGTGTCAGTGGGAGTGTTTGAGTGTGTGTGGGAGAGTGTGTGTGTCTCAGTGGGAGTGTTTGAGTGTGTGTGGGAGAGTGTGTGTGTAAGTGGGAGTGTTTGAGTGTGTGTGGGAGAGTGTGTGTGTGTCAGTGGGAGTGTTTGAGTGTGTGTGGGAGAGTGTGTGTGTGTTAGTGGGAGTGTTTGAGTGTGTGTGGGAGAGTGTGTGTGTGTCAGTGGGAGTGTTTGAGTGTGTGTGGGAGAGTGTGTGTGTGTCAGTGGGAGTGTTTGAGTGTGTGTGGGAGTGTGTGTGTGTCAGTGGGAGTGTTTGAGTGTGTGTGGGAGATTGTGTGTGTAAGTGGGAGTGTTTGAGTGTGTGTGGGAGAGTGTGTGTGTCAGTGGGAGTGTTTGAGAGTGTGTGGGAGAGTGTGTGTGTTAGTGGGAGTGTTTGAGTGTGTGTGGGAGAGTGTGTGTGTGTCAGTGGGAGTGTTTGAGTGTGTGTGGGAGTGTGTGTGTGTGTCAGTGGGAGTGATTGAGTGTGTGTGGGAGAGTGTGTGTGTGTGTCAGTGGGAGTGTTTGAGTGTGCGTGGGAGTGAGTGTGTGTGTTAGTGGGAGAGTTTGAGTGTGTGTGGGAGTGTGTGTGTGTCAGTGGGAGTGTTTGAGTGTGTGTGGGAGTGTGTGTGTGTGTCAGTGGGAGTGTTTGAGTGTGTGTGGGAGTGTGTGTGTGTGTCAGTGGGAGTGATTGAGTGTGTGTGGGAGAGTGTGTGTGTGTGTCAGTGGGAGTGTTTGAGTGTGTGTGGGAGAGTGTGTGTGTGTCAGTGGGAGTGTTTGAGTGTGTGGGAGTGTGTGTGTGTGTCAGTGGGAGTGTTTGAGTGTGTGTGGGAGAGAGTGTGTGTGTCAGTGGGAGTGTTTGAGTGTGTGTGGGAGTGTGTGTGTGTGTCAGTGGGAGTGTTTGAGTGTGTGTGGGAGAGTGTGTGTGTGTCAGTGGGAGTGTTTGAGTGTGTGTGGGAGATTGTGTGTGTGTCAGTGGGAGTGTTTGAGTGTGTGTGGGAGAGTGTGTGTGTAAGTGGGAGTGTTTGAGTGTGTGTGGGAGTGTGTGTGTGTGTCAGTGGGAGTGTTTGAGTGTGTGTGGGAGAGTGTGTGTGTGTCAGTGGGAGTGTTTGAGTGTGTGTGGGAGAGTGTGTGTGTGTCAGTGGGAGAGTTTGAGTATGTGTGGGAGTGTGTGTGTGTCATTGGGAGTGTTTGAGTGTGTGTGGGAGAGTGTGTGTGTGTCAGTGGGAGTGTTTGAGTGTGTGTGGGAGATTGTGTGTGTGTCAGTGGGAGTGTTTGAGTGTGTGTGGGAGAGTGTGTGTGTAAGTGGGAGTGTTTGAGTGTGTGTGGGAGAGTGTGTGTGTGTCAGTGGGGGTGTTTGAGTGTGTGTGGGAGAGTGTGTGTGTGTCAGTTGGAGTGTTTGAGTGTGTGTGGGAGAGTGTGTGTGTGTCAGTGGGAGTGTTTGAGTGTGTGTGGGAGAGTGTGTGTGTGTGTCAGTGGGAGTGTTTGAGTGTGTGTGGGAGAGTGTGTGTGTCAGTGGGAGTGAGAGACAGAGAGTGTGTGGGAGTGTGTGTGTGTGTCAGTGGGAGTGTTTGAGTGTGTGTGGGAGAGAGTGTGTGTGTGTCAGTGGGAGTGTTTGAGTGTGTGTGGGAGAGTGTGTGTGTGTCAGTGGGGGTGTTTGAGTGTGTGTGGGAGAGTGTGTGTGTGTGTCAGTGGGAGTGTTTGAGTGTGTGTGGGAGAGTGTGTGTTTGTCAGTGGGAGTGTTTGAGTGTGTGTGGGAGAGTGTGTGTGTGTGTGTTAGTGGGAGTGTTTGAGTGTGTGTGGGAGAGTGTGTGTGTGTCAGTGGGAGTGTTTGAGTGTGTGTGGGAGAGTGTGTGTGTGTCAGTGGGAGTGTTTGAGTGTGTGTGGGAGAGTGTGTGTGTAAGTGGGAGTGTTTGAGTGTGTGTGGGAGAGTGTGTGTGTGTCAGTGGGAGTGTTTGAGTGTGTGTGGGAGAGTGTGTGTGTGTTAGTGGGAGTGTTTGAGTGTGTGTGGGAGAGTGTGTGTGTGTCAGTGGGAGTGTTTGAGTGTGTGTGGGAGAGTGTGTGTGTGTCAGTGGGAGTGTTTGAGTGTGTGTGGGAGTGTGTGTGTGTCAGTGGGAGTGTTTGAGTGTGTGTGGGAGATTGTGTGTGTAAGTGGGAGTGTTTGAGAGTGTGTGGGAGAGTGTGTGTGTTAGTGGGAGTGTTTGAGTGTGTGTGGGAGAGTGTGTGTGTGTCAGTGGGAGTGTTTGAGTGTGTGTGGGAGAGTGTGTGTGTGTTAGTGGGAGTGTTTGAGTGTGTGTGGGAGAGTGTGTGTGTGTCAGTGGGAGTGTTTGAGTGTGTGTGGGAGAGTGTGTGTGTGTCAGTGGGAGTGTTTGAGTGTGTGTGGGAGTGTGTGTGTGTCAGTGGGAGTGTTTGAGTGTGTGTGGGAGATTGTGTGTGTAAGTGGGAGTGTTTGAGTGTGTGTGGGAGAGTGTGTGTGTCAGTGGGAGTGTTTGAGAGTGTGTGGGAGAGTGTGTGTGTTAGTGGGAGTGTTTGAGTGTGTGTGGGAGTGTGTGTGTGTGTCAGTGGGAGTGATTGAGTGTGTGTGGGAGAGTGTGTGTGTGTGTCAGTGGGAGTGTTTGAGTGTGTGTGGGAGTGTGTGTGTGTGTCAGTGGGAGTGTTTGAGTGTGTGTGGGAGAGTGTGTGTGTGTGTCAGTGGGAGTGTTTGAGTGTGTGTGGGAGAGTGTGTGTGTGTCAGTGGGAGTGTTTGAGTGTGTGTGGGAGAGTGTGTGTGTGTGTTAGTGGGAGTGTTTGAGTGTGTGTGGGAGAGTGTGTGTGTGTCAGTGGGAGTGTTTGAGTGTGTGTGGGAGAGTGTGTGTGTAAGTGGGAGTGTTTGAGTGTGTGTGGGAG
Source organism: Chiloscyllium punctatum (assembly GCF_047496795.1). Classification (NCBI taxonomy): domain Eukaryota; kingdom Metazoa; phylum Chordata; class Chondrichthyes; order Orectolobiformes; family Hemiscylliidae; genus Chiloscyllium; species Chiloscyllium punctatum. The sequence goes on from NC_092772.1 coordinate 27,693,685, forward strand.
AGTGTGTGTGTGTCAGTTGGAGTGTTTGAGTGTGTGTGGGAGAGTGTGTGTGTGTAAGTGGGAGTGTTTGAGTGTGTGTGGGAGTGTGTGTGTGTGTCAGTGGGAGTGTTTGAGTGTGTGTGGGAGAGTGTGTGTGTGTGTCAGTGGGAGTGTTTGAGTGTGTGTGGGAGAGTGTGTGTGTGTCAGTGGGAGTGTTTGAGTGTGTGTGGGAGAGTGTGTGTGTGTCAGTGGGAGTGTTTGAGTGTGTGTGGGAGAGTGTGTGTGTGTGTCAGTGGGAGTGTTTGAGTGTGTGTGGGAGTGTGTGTGTGTCAGTGGGAGTGAGAGACAGAGAGTGTGTGGGAGTGTGTGTGTGTCAGTGGGAGTGTTTGAGTGTGTGTGGGAGTGTGTGTGTGTCAGTGGGAGTGTTTGAGTGTGTGTGGGAGAGTGTGTGTGTGTGTCAGTGGGAGTGTTTGAGTGTGTGTGGGAGAGTGTGTGTGTCAGTGGGAGTGTTTGAGTGTGTGTGGGAGAGTGTGTGTGTCAGTGGGAGTGTTTGACTGTGTGTGGGAGAGTGTGTGTGTGTCAGTGGGAGTGTTTGAGTGTGTGTGGGAGTGTGTGTGTGTGTCAGTGGGAGTGTTTGAGTGTGTGTGGGAGTGTGTGTGTGTGTCAGTGGGAGTGTTTGAGTGTGTGTGGGAGAGTGTGTGTGTGTGTCAGTGGGAGTGTTTGAGTGTGTGTGGGAGAGTGTGTGTGTGTCAGTGGGAGTGTTTGAGTGTGTGTGGGAGAGTGTGTGTGTGTGTGTTAGTGGGAGTGTTTGAGTGTGTGTGGGAGAGTGTGTGTGTCAGTGGGAGTGTTTGAGTGTGTGTGGGAGTGTGTGTGTGTGTCAGTGGGAGTGTTTGAGTGTGTGTGGGAGTGTGTGTGTGTGTCAGTGGGAGTGTTTGAGTGTGTGTGGGAGAGTGTGTGTGTCAGTGGGAGTGTTTGAGTGTGTGTGGGAAAGTGTGTGTGCGTCAGTGGGAGTGTTTGAGTGTGTGTGGGAGTGTGTGTGTGTCAGTGGGAGTGTTTGAGTGTGTGTGGGAGAGTGTGTGTGTGTCAGTGGGAGTGTTTGAGTGTGTGTGGGAGTGTGTGTGTGTCAGTGGGAGTGTTTGAGTGTGTGTGGGAGAAAGTATGTGTGTCATTGGGAGTGTTTGAGTGTGTGTGGGAGTGTGTGTGTGTGTCAGTGGGAGTGTTTGAGTGTGTGTGGGAGTGTGTGTGTGTCAGTGGGAGTGTTTGAGTGTGTGTGGGAGAAAGTATGTGTGTCATTGGGAGTGTTTGAGTGTGTGTGGGAGTGTGTGTGTGTCAGTGGGAGTGTTTGAGTGTGTGTGGGAGAGTGTGTGTGTGTCAGTGGGAGTGTTTGAGTGTGTGTGGGAGTGTGTGTGTGTGTCAGTGGGAGTGTTTGAGTGTGTGTGGGAGTGTGTGTGTGTCAGTGGGAGTGTTTGAGTGTGTGTGGGAGAGTGTGTGTGTGTCAGTGGGAGTGTTTGAGTGTGTGTGGGAGAGTGTGTGTTTGTCAGTGGGAGTGTTTGAGTGTGTGTGGGAGAGTGTGTGTGTGTGTCAGTGGGAGTGTTTGAGTGTGTGGGAGTGTGTGTGTGTCAGTGGGAGTGTTTGAGTGTGTGTGGGAGAGAGTGTGTGTCAGTGGGAGTGTTTGAGTGTGTGTGGGAGAGTGTGTGTGTGTGTCAGTGGGAGTGTTTGAGTGTGTGGGAGTGTGTGTGTGTCAGTGGGAGTGTTTGAGTGTGTGTGGGAGAGAGTGTGTGTCAGTGGGAGTGTTTGAGTGTGTGTGGGAGAGTGTGTGTGTGTCAGTGGGAGTGTTTGAGTGTGTGTGGGAGAGTGTGTGTGTGTGTGTTAGTGGGAGTGTTTGAGTGTGTGTGGGAGAGTGTGTGTGTGTCAGTGGGAGTGTTTGAGTGTGTGTGGGAGAGTGTGTGTGTGTCAGTGGGAGTGTTTGAGTGTGTGTGGGAGAGAGGGTGTGTGTTAGTGGGAGTGTTTGAGTGTGTGTGGGAGAGTGTGTGTGTGTCACTGGGAGTGTTTGAGTGTGTGTGGGAGAGTGTGTGTGTGTCACTGGGAGTGTTTGAGTGTGTGTGGGAGAGTGTGTGTGTGTCAGTGGGAGTGTTTGAGTGTGTGTGGGAGAGTGTGTGTGTAAGTGGGAGTGTTTGAGTGTGTGTGGGAGAGTGTGTGTGTCAGTGGGAGTGTTTGAGTGTGTGTGGGAGTGTGTGTGTGTCAGTGGGAGTGTTTGAGTGTGTGTGGGAGAGTGTGTGTGTGTCAGTGGGAGTGTTTGAGAGTGTGTGGGAGAGTGTGTGTGTTAGTGGGAGTGTTTGAGTGTGTGTGGGAGAGTGTGTGTGTGTCAGTGGGAGTGTTTGAGTGTGTGTGGGAGTGTGTGTGTGTGTCAGTGGGAGTGATTGAGTGTGTGTGGGAGAGTGTGTGTGTGTGTCAGTGGGAGTGTTTGAGTGTGCGTGGGAGTGAGTGTGTGTGTAAGTGGGAGAGTTTGAGTGTGTGTGGGAGTGTGTGTGTGTGTCAGTGGGAGTGTTTGAGTGTGTGTGGGAGAGTGTGTGTGTGTCAGTGGGAGTGTTTGAGTGTGTGTGGGAGTGTGTGTGTGTGTCAGTGGGAGTGTTTGAGTGTGTGTGGGAGAGTGTGTGTGTGTCAGTGGGGGTGTTTGAGTGTGTGTGGGAGAGTGTGTGTGTGTCAGTTGGAGTGTTTGAGTGTGTGTGGGAGAGTGTGTGTGTGTCAGTGGGAGTGTTTGAGTGTGTGTGGGAGAGTGTGTGTGTGTCGGTGGGAGTGTTTGAGTGTGTGTGGGAGTGTGTGTGTGTGTCAGTGGGAGTGTTTGAGTGTGTGTGGGAGTGTGTGTGTGTGTCAGTGGGAGTGTTTGAGTGTGTGTGGGAGAGTGTGTGTGTGTCAGTGGGAGTGTTTGAGTGTGTGTGGGAGAGTGTGTGTGTGTCAGTGGGAGTGTTTGAGTGTGTGTGGGAGTGTGTGTGTGTGTCAGTGGGAGTGTTTGAGTGTGTGTGGGAGAGTGTGTGTGTCAGTGGGAGTGTTTGAGTGTGTGTGGGAGAGTGTGTGTGTGTCAGTGGGAGTGTTTGAGTGTGTGTGGGAGTGTGTGTGTGTGTGTCAGTGGGAGTGTTTGAGTGTGTGTGGGAGAGTGTGTGTGTCAGTGGGAGTGTTTGAGTGTGTGTGGGAGAGTGTGTGTGTGTCAGTGGGAGTGTTTGAGAGTGTGTGGGAGAGTGTGTGTGTCAGTGGGAGTGTTTGAGTGTGTGTGGGAGAGTGTGTGTGTGTCAGTGGGGGTGTTTGAGTGTGTGTGGGAGAGTGTGTGTGTGTCAGTGGGAGTGTTTGAGTGTGTGTGGGAGAGTGTGTGTGTGTGTCAGTGGGAGTGTTTGAGTGTGTGTGTGAGAGTGTGTGTGTGTCAGTTGGAGTGTTTGAGTGTGTGTGGGAGAGTGTGTGTGTGTCAGTGGGAGTGTTTGAGTGTGTGTGGGAGAGTGTGTGTGTCAGTGGGAGTGAGAGACAGAGAGTGTGTGGGAGTGTGTGTGTGTGTCAGTGGGAGTGTTTGAGTGTGTGTGGGAGAGAGTGTGTGTGTCAGTGGGAGTGTTTGAGTGTGTGTGGGAGAGTGTGTGTTTGTCAGTGGGAGTGTTTGAGTGTGTGTGGGAGAGTGTGTGTGTGTGTGTTAGTGGGAGTGTTTGAGTGTGTGTGGGAGAGTGTGTGTGTGTCAGTGGGAGTGTTTGAGTGTGTGTGGGAGAGTGTGTGTGTAAGTGGGAGTGTTTGAGTGTGTGTGGGAGAGTGTGTGTGTGTCAGTGGGAGTGTTTGAGTGTGTGTGGGAGAGTGTGTGTGTGTTAGTGGGAGTGTTTGAGTGTGTGTGGGAGAGTGTGTGTCTGTCAGTGGGAGTGTTTGAGTGTGTGTGGGAGAGTGTGTGTGTGTCAGTGGGAGTGTTTGAGTGTGTGTGGGAGTGTGTGTGTGTGTCAGTGGGAGTGTTTGAGTGTGTGTGGGAGAGAGTGTGTGTGTCAGTGGGAGTGTTTGAGTGTGTGTGGGAGTGTGTGTGTGTGTCAGTGGGAGTGTTTGAGTGTGTGTGGGAGAGTGTGTGTGTGTCAGTGGGAGTGTTTGAGTGTGTGTGGGAGAGTGTGTGTGTGTTAGTGGGAGTGTTTGAGTGTGTGTGGGAGTGTGTGTGTGTTAGTGGGAGAGTTTGAGTGTGTGTGGGAGTGTGTGTGTCAGTGGGAGTGTTTGAGTGTGTGTGGGAGAGTGTGTGTGTGTCAGTGGGAGTGTTTGAGTGTGTGTGGGAGTGTGTGTGTGTTAGTGGGAGAGTTTGAGTGTGTGTGGGAGTGTGTGTGTCAGTGGGAGTGTTTGAGTGTGTGTGGGAGAGTGTGTGTGTGTCAGTGGGAGTGTTTGAGTGTGTGTGGGAGATTGTGTGTGTGTCAGTGGGAGTGTTTGAGTGTGTGTGGGAGAGTGTGTGTGTAAGTGGGAGTGTTTGAGTGTGTGTGGGAGTGTGTGCGTGTGTCAGTGGGAGTGTTTGAGTGTGTGTGGGAGAGTGTGTGTGTGTCAGTGGGGGTGTTTGAGTGTGTGTGGGAGAGTGTGTGTGTGTCAGTTGGAGTGTTTGAGAGTGTGTGGGAGAGTGTGTGTGTGTCAGTGGGAGTGTTTGAGTGTGTGTGGGAGAGTGTGTGTGTCAGTGGGAGTGTTTGAGTGTGTGTGGGAGTGTGTGTGTGTGTCAGTGGGAGTGTTTGAGTGTGTGTGGGAGAGTGTGTGTGTGTCAGTGGGAGTGTTTGAGTGTGTGTGGGAGTGTGTGTGTGTGTCAGTGGGAGTGTTTGAGTGTGTGTGGGAGTGTGTGTGTGAGTCAGTGGGAGTGTTTGAGTGTGTGTGGGAGAGTGTGTGTGTCAGTGGGAGTGAGAGACAGAGAGTGTGTGGGAGTGTGTGTGTGTGTCAGTGGGAGTGTTTGAGTGTGTGTGGGAGAGAGTGTGTGTGTCAGTGGGAGTGTTTTAGTGTGTGTGGGAGAGTGTGTGTGTGTCAGTGGGAGTGTTTGAGTGTGTGTGGGAGAGTGTGTGTGTGTCAGTGGGAGTGTTTGAGTGTGTGTGGGAGAGTGTGTGTGTGTCAGTGGGAGTGTTTGAGTGTGTGTGGGAGTGTGTGTGTGTGTCAGTGGGAGTGTTTGAGTGTGTGTGGGAGAGTGTGTGTGTCAGTGGGAGTGAGAGACAGAGAGTGTGTGGGAGTGTGTGTGTGTGTCAGTGGGAGTGTTTGAGTGTGTGTGGGAGAGAGTGTGTGTGTCAGTGGGAGTGTTTTAGTGTGTGTGGGAGACTGTGTGTATGTCAGTGGGAGTGTTTGAGTGTGTGTGGGAGAGTGTGTGTGTGTGTGTTAGTGGGAGTGTTTGAGTGTGTGTGGGAGAGTGTGTGTGTGTCAGTGGGAGTGTTTGAGTGTGTGTGGGAGAGTGTGTGTGTAAGTGGGAGTGTTTGAGTGTGTGTGGGAGAGTGTGTGTGTGTCAGTGGGAGTGTTTGAGTGTGTGTGGGAGAGTGTGTGTGTGTTAGTGGGAGTGTTTGAGTGTGTGTGGGAGAGTGTGTGTGTGTCAGTGGGAGTGTTTGAGTGTGTGTGGGAGAGTGTGTGTGTGTCAGTGGGAGTGTTTGAGTGTGTGTGGGAGTGTGTGTGTGTCAGTGGGAGTGTTTGAGTGTGTGTGGGAGATTGTGTGTGTAAGTGGGAGTGTTTGAGAGTGTGTGGGAGAGTGTGTGTGTTAGTGGGAGTGTTTGAGTGTGTGTGGGAGAGTGGGTGTGTGTCAGTGTGAGTGTTTGAGTGTGTGTGGGAGTGTGTGTGTGTCAGTGGGAGTGATTGAGTGTGTGTGGGAGAGTGTGTGTGTGTGTCAGTGGGAGTGTTTGAGTGTGTGTGGGAGAGTGTGTGTGTCAGTGGGAGAGTTTGAGTGTGTGGGAGTGTGTGTGTGTGTCAGTGGGAGTGTTTGAGTGTGTGTGGGAGAGAGTGTGTGTGTCAGTGGGAGTGTTTGAGTGTGTGTGGGAGTGTGTGTGTGTGTCAGTGGGAGTGATTGAGTGTGTGTGGGAGAGTGTGTGTGTGTCAGTGGGAGTGTTTGAGTGTGTGTGGGAGAGTGTGTGTGTGTGTCAGTGGGAGTGTTTGAGTGTGTGTGGGAGAGTGTGTGTGTCAGTGGGAGTGAGAGACAGAGAGTGTGTGGGAGTGTGTGTGTGTGTCAGTGGGAGTGTTTGAGTGTGTGTGGGAGAGAGTGTGTGTGTCAGTGGGAGTGTTTGAGTGTGTGTGGGAGTGTGTGTGTGTCAGTGGGAGTGTTTGAGTGTGTGTGGGAGAGTGTGTGTGTGTCAGTGGGAGTGTTTGAGTGTGTGTGGGAGAGTGTGTGTGTGTGTCAGTGGGAGTGTTTGAGTGTGTGTGGGAGAGTGTGTGTGTCAGTGGGAGTGAGAGACAGAGAGTGTGTGGGAGTGTGTGTGTGTGTCAGTGGGAGTGTTTGAGTGTGTGTGGGAGAGTGTGTGTGTGTCAGTGGGAGTGTTTGAGTGTGTGTGGGAGTGTGTGTGTCAGTGGGAGTGTTTGAGTGTGTGTGGGAGAGTGTGTGTGTGTCAGTGGGAGTGTTTGAGTGTGTGGGAGTGTGTGTGTGTCAGTGGGAGTGTTTGAGTGTGTGTGGGAGAGAGTGTGTGTGTCAGTGGGAGTGTTTGAGTGTGTGTGGGAGAGTGTGTGTGTGTCAGTGGGAGTGTTTGAGTGTGTGTGGGAGAGTGTGTGTGTGTGTGTTAGTGGGAGTGTTTGAGTGTGTGTGGGAGAGTGTGTGTGTGTCAGTGGGGGTGTTTGAGTGTGTGTGGGAGAGTGTGTGTGTCAGTGGGAGTGTTTGAGTGTGTGTGGGAGCGTGTGTGTGTGTCAGTGGGAGTGTTTGAGTGTGTGTGGGAGAGTGTGTGTGTGTCAGTGGGAGTGTTTGAGTGTGTGTGGGAGATTGTGTGTGTGTCAGTGGGAGTGTTTGAGTGTGTGTGGGAGAGTGTGTGTGTAAGTGGGAGTGTTTGAGTGTGTGTGGGAGCGTGTGTGTGTGTCAGTGGGAGTGTTTGAGTGTGTGTGGGAGAGTGTGTGTGTGTCAGTTGGAGTGTTTGAGTGTGTGTGGGAGAGTGTGTGTTTGTCAGTGGGAGTGTTTGAGTGTGTGTGGGAGAGTGTGTGTGTGTCAGTGGGAGTGTTTGAGTGTGTGTGTGAGAGTGTGTGTGTGTCAGTGGGAGTGTTTGAGTGTGTGTGGGAGAGTGTGTGTGTGTCAGTGGGAGTGTTTGAGTGTGTGTGGGAGATTGTGTGTGTGTCAGTGGGAGTGTTTGAGTGTGTGTGGGAGAGTGTGTGTGTAAGTGGGAGTGTTTGAGTGTGTGTGGGAGCGTGTGTGTGTGTCAGTGGGAGTGTTTGAGTGTGTGTGGGAGAGTGTGTGTGTGTCAGTTGGAGTGTTTGAGTGTGTGTGGGAGAGTGTGTGTGTGTCAGTGGGAGTGTTTGAGTGTGTGTGGGAGAGTGTGTGTGTGTGTCAGTGGGAGTGTTTGAGTGTGTGTGGGAGAGTGTGTGTGTCAGTGGGAGTGAGAGACAGAGAGTGTGTGGGAGTGTGTGTGTGTGTCAGTGGGAGTGTTTGAGTGTGTGTGGGAGAGAGTGTGTGTGTCAGTGGGAGTGTTTGAGTGTGTGTGGGAGAGTGTGTGTTTGTCAGTGGGAGTGTTTGAGTGTGTGTGGGAGAGTGTGTGTGTGTCAGTGGGAGTGTTTGAGTGTGTGTGGGAGAGTGTGTGTTTGTCAGTGGGAGTGTTTGAGTGTGTGTGGGAGAGTGTGTGTGTGTGTGTCAGTGGGGGTGTTTGAGTGTGTGTGGGAGAGTGTGTGTGTGTCAGTGGGAGTGTTTGAGTGTGTGTGGGAGAGTGTGTGTGTGTGTGTTAGTGGGAGTGTTTGAGTGTGTGTGGGAGAGTGTGTGTGTGTGTGTGTTAGTGGGAGTGTTTGAGTGTGTGTGGGAGAGTGTGTGTGTGTGTCAGTGGGAGTGTTTGAGTGTGTGTGGGAGAGTGTGTGTGTCTCAGTGGGAGTGTTTGAGTGTGTGTGGGAGAGTGTGTGTGTAAGTGGGAGTGTTTGAGTGTGTGTGGGAGAGAGTGTGTGTGTCAGTGGGAGTGTTTTAGTGTGTGTGGGAGAGTGTGTGTGTGTCAGTGGGAGTGTTTGAGTGTGTGTGGGAGAGTGTGTGTGTGTCAGTGGGAGTGTTTGAGTGTGTGTGGGAGAGTGTGTGTGTGTCAGTGGGAGTGTTTGAGTGTGTGTGGGAGTGTGTGTGTGTGTCAGTGGGAGTGTTTGAGTGTGTGTGGGAGAGTGTGTGTGTCAGTGGGAGTGAGAGACAGAGAGTGTGTGGGAGTGTGTGTGTGTGTCAGTGGGAGTGTTTGAGTGTGTGTGGGAGAGAGTGTGTGTGTCAGTGGGAGTGTTTTAGTGTGTGTGGGAGACTGTGTGTATGTCAGTGGGAGTGTTTGAGTGTGTGTGGGAGAGTGTGTGTGTGTGTGTTAGTGGGAGTGTTTGAGTGTGTGTGGGAGAGTGTGTGTGTGTCAGTGGGAGTGTTTGAGTGTGTGTGGGAGAGTGTGTGTGTAAGTGGGAGTGTTTGAGTGTGTGTGGGAGAGTGTGTGTGTGTCAGTGGGAGTGTTTGAGTGTGTGTGGGAGAGTGTGTGTGTGTTAGTGGGAGTGTTTGAGTGTGTGTGGGAGAGTGTGTGTGTGTCAGTGGGAGTGTTTGAGTGTGTGTGGGAGAGTGTGTGTGTGTCAGTGGGAGTGTTTGAGTGTGTGTGGGAGTGTGTGTGTGTCAGTGGGAGTGTTTGAGTGTGTGTGGGAGATTGTGTGTGTAAGTGGGAGTGTTTGAGAGTGTGTGGGAGAGTGTGTGTGTTAGTGGGAGTGTTTGAGTGTGTGTGGGAGAGTGGGTGTGTGTCAGTGTGAGTGTTTGAGTGTGTGTGGGAGTGTGTGTGTGTCAGTGGGAGTGATTGAGTGTGTGTGGGAGAGTGTGTGTGTGTGTCAGTGGGAGTGTTTGAGTGTGTGTGGGAGAGTGTGTGTGTCAGTGGGAGAGTTTGAGTGTGTGGGAGTGTGTGTGTGTGTCAGTGGGAGTGTTTGAGTGTGTGTGGGAGAGAGTGTGTGTGTCAGTGGGAGTGTTTGAGTGTGTGTGGGAGTGTGTGTGTGTGTCAGTGGGAGTGATTGAGTGTGTGTGGGAGAGTGTGTGTGTGTCAGTGGGAGTGTTTGAGTGTGTGTGGGAGAGTGTGTGTGTGTGTCAGTGGGAGTGTTTGAGTGTGTGTGGGAGAGTGTGTGTGTCAGTGGGAGTGAGAGACAGAGAGTGTGTGGGAGTGTGTGTGTGTGTCAGTGGGAGTGTTTGAGTGTGTGTGGGAGAGAGTGTGTGTGTCAGTGGGAGTGTTTGAGTGTGTGTGGGAGTGTGTGTGTGTCAGTGGGAGTGTTTGAGTGTGTGTGGGAGAGTGTGTGTGTGTCAGTGGGAGTGTTTGAGTGTGTGTGGGAGAGTGTGTGTGTGTGTCAGTGGGAGTGTTTGAGTGTGTGTGGGAGAGTGTGTGTGTCAGTGGGAGTGAGAGACAGAGAGTGTGTGGGAGTGTGTGTGTGTGTCAGTGGGAGTGTTTGAGTGTGTGTGGGAGAGTGTGTGTGTGTCAGTGGGAGTGTTTGAGTGTGTGTGGGAGTGTGTGTGTCAGTGGGAGTGTTTGAGTGTGTGTGGGAGAGTGTGTGTGTGTCAGTGGGAGTGTTTGAGTGTGTGGGAGTGTGTGTGTGTCAGTGGGAGTGTTTGAGTGTGTGTGGGAGAGAGTGTGTGTGTCAGTGGGAGTGTTTGAGTGTGTGTGGGAGAGTGTGTGTGTGTCAGTGGGAGTGTTTGAGTGTGTGTGGGAGAGTGTGTGTGTGTGTGTTAGTGGGAGTGTTTGAGTGTGTGTGGGAGAGTGTGTGTGTGTCAGTGGGGGTGTTTGAGTGTGTGTGGGAGAGTGTGTGTGTCAGTGGGAGTGTTTGAGTGTGTGTGGGAGCGTGTGTGTGTGTCAGTGGGAGTGTTTGAGTGTGTGTGGGAGAGTGTGTGTGTGTCAGTGGGAGTGTTTGAGTGTGTGTGGGAGATTGTGTGTGTGTCAGTGGGAGTGTTTGAGTGTGTGTGGGAGAGTGTGTGTGTAAGTGGGAGTGTTTGAGTGTGTGTGGGAGCGTGTGTGTGTGTCAGTGGGAGTGTTTGAGTGTGTGTGGGAGAGTGTGTGTGTGTCAGTTGGAGTGTTTGAGTGTGTGTGGGAGAGTGTGTGTTTGTCAGTGGGAGTGTTTGAGTGTGTGTGGGAGAGTGTGTGTGTGTCAGTGGGAGTGTTTGAGTGTGTGTGTGAGAGTGTGTGTGTGTCAGTGGGAGTGTTTGAGTGTGTGTGGGAGAGTGTGTGTGTGTCAGTGGGAGTGTTTGAGTGTGTGTGGGAGATTGTGTGTGTGTCAGTGGGAGTGTTTGAGTGTGTGTGGGAGAGTGTGTGTGTAAGTGGGAGTGTTTGAGTGTGTGTGGGAGCGTGTGTGTGTGTCAGTGGGAGTGTTTGAGTGTGTGTGGGAGAGTGTGTGTGTGTCAGTTGGAGTGTTTGAGTGTGTGTGGGAGAGTGTGTGTGTGTCAGTGGGAGTGTTTGAGTGTGTGTGGGAGAGTGTGTGTGTGTGTCAGTGGGAGTGTTTGAGTGTGTGTGGGAGAGTGTGTGTGTCAGTGGGAGTGAGAGACAGAGAGTGTGTGGGAGTGTGTGTGTGTGTCAGTGGGAGTGTTTGAGTGTGTGTGGGAGAGAGTGTGTGTGTCAGTGGGAGTGTTTGAGTGTGTGTGGGAGAGTGTGTGTTTGTCAGTGGGAGTGTTTGAGTGTGTGTGGGAGAGTGTGTGTGTGTCAGTGGGAGTGTTTGAGTGTGTGTGGGAGAGTGTGTGTTTGTCAGTGGGAGTGTTTGAGTGTGTGTGGGAGAGTGTGTGTGTGTGTGTCAGTGGGGGTGTTTGAGTGTGTGTGGGAGAGTGTGTGTGTGTCAGTGGGAGTGTTTGAGTGTGTGTGGGAGAGTGTGTGTGTGTGTGTTAGTGGGAGTGTTTGAGTGTGTGTGGGAGAGTGTGTGTGTGTGTGTGTTAGTGGGAGTGTTTGAGTGTGTGTGGGAGAGTGTGTGTGTGTGTCAGTGGGAGTGTTTGAGTGTGTGTGGGAGAGTGTGTGTGTCTCAGTGGGAGTGTTTGAGTGTGTGTGGGAGAGTGTGTGTGTAAGTGGGAGTGTTTGAGTGTGTGTGGGAGAGTGTGTGTGTGTCAGTGGGAGTGTTTGAGTGTGTGTGGGAGAGTGTGTGTGTGTTAGTGGGAGTGTTTGAGTGTGTGTGGGAGAGTGTGTGTGTGTCAGTGGGAGTGTTTGAGTGTGTGTGGGAGAGTGTGTGTGTGTCAGTGGGAGTGTTTGAGTGTGTGTGGGAGTGTGTGTGTGTCAGTGGGAGTGTTTGAGTGTGTGTGGGAGATTGTGTGTGTAAGTGGGAGTGTTTGAGTGTGTGTGGGAGAGTGTGTGTGTCAGTGGGAGTGTTTGAGAGTGTGTGGGAGAGTGTGTGTGTTAGTGGGAGTGTTTGAGTGTGTGTGGGAGAGTGTGTGTGTGTCAGTGGGAGTGTTTGAGTGTGTGTGGGAGTGTGTGTGTGTGTCAGTGGGAGTGATTGAGTGTGTGTGGGAGAGTGTGTGTGTGTGTCAGTGGGAGTGTTTGAGTGTGCGTGGGAGTGAGTGTGTGTGTTAGTGGGAGAGTTTGAGTGTGTGTGGGAGTGTGTGTGTGTCAGTGGGAGTGTTTGAGTGTGTGTGGGAGTGTGTGTGTGTGTCAGTGGGAGTGTTTGAGTGTGTGTGGGAGTGTGTGTGTGTGTCAGTGGGAGTGATTGAGTGTGTGTGGGAGAGTGTGTGTGTGTGTCAGTGGGAGTGTTTGAGTGTGTGTGGGAGAGTGTGTGTGTGTCAGTGGGAGTGTTTGAGTGTGTGGGAGTGTGTGTGTGTGTCAGTGGGAGTGTTTGAGTGTGTGTGGGAGAGAGTGTGTGTGTCAGTGGGAGTGTTTGAGTGTGTGTGGGAGTGTGTGTGTGTGTCAGTGGGAGTGTTTGAGTGTGTGTGGGAGAGTGTGTGTGTGTCAGTGGGAGTGTTTGAGTGTGTGTGGGAGATTGTGTGTGTGTCAGTGGGAGTGTTTGAGTGTGTGTGGGAGAGTGTGTGTGTAAGTGGGAGTGTTTGAGTGTGTGTGGGAGTGTGTGTGTGTGTCAGTGGGAGTGTTTGAGTGTGTGTGGGAGAGTGTGTGTGTGTCAGTGGGAGTGTTTGAGTGTGTGTGGGAGAGTGTGTGTGTGTCAGTGGGAGAGTTTGAGTATGTGTGGGAGTGTGTGTGTGTCATTGGGAGTGTTTGAGTGTGTGTGGGAGAGTGTGTGTGTGTCAGTGGGAGTGTTTGAGTGTGTGTGGGAGATTGTGTGTGTGTCAGTGGGAGTGTTTGAGTGTGTGTGGGAGAGTGTGTGTGTAAGTGGGAGTGTTTGAGTGTGTGTGGGAGAGTGTGTGTGTGTCAGTGGGGGTGTTTGAGTGTGTGTGGGAGAGTGTGTGTGTGTCAGTTGGAGTGTTTGAGTGTGTGTGGGAGAGTGTGTGTGTGTCAGTGGGAGTGTTTGAGTGTGTGTGGGAGAGTGTGTGTGTGTGTCAGTGGGAGTGTTTGAGTGTGTGTGGGAGAGTGTGTGTGTCAGTGGGAGTGAGAGACAGAGAGTGTGTGGGAGTGTGTGTGTGTGTCAGTGGGAGTGTTTGAGTGTGTGTGGGAGAGAGTGTGTGTGTGTCAGTGGGAGTGTTTGAGTGTGTGTGGGAGAGTGTGTGTGTGTCAGTGGGGGTGTTTGAGTGTGTGTGGGAGAGTGTGTGTGTGTGTCAGTGGGAGTGTTTGAGTGTGTGTGGGAGAGTGTGTGTTTGTCAGTGGGAGTGTTTGAGTGTGTGTGGGAGAGTGTGTGTGTGTGTGTTAGTGGGAGTGTTTGAGTGTGTGTGGGAGAGTGTGTGTGTCAGTGGGAGTGTTTGAGTGTGTGTGGGAGAGTGTGTGTGTGTCAGTGGGAGTGTTTGAGTGTGTGTGGGAGAGTGTGTGTGTGTCAGTGGGAGTGTTTGAGTGTGTGTGGGAGAGTGTGTGTTTGTCAGTGGGAGTGTTTGAGTGTGTGTGGGAGAGTGTGTGTGTGTGTGTTAGTGGGAGTGTTTGAGTGTGTGTGGGAGAGTGTGTGTGTCAGTGGGAGTGTTTGAGTGTGTGTGGGAGAGTGTGTGTGTGTCAGTGGGAGTGTTTGAGTGTGTGTGGGAGAGTGTGTGTGTGTCAGTGGGAGTGTTTGAGTGTGTGTGGGAGAGTGTGTGTGTAAGTGGGAGTGTTTGAGTGTGTGTGGGAGAGTGTGTGTGTGTCAGTGGGAGTGTTTGAGTGTGTGTGGGAGAGTGTGTGTGTGTTAGTGGGAGTGTTTGAGTGTGTGTGGGAGAGTGTGTGTGTGTCAGTGGGAGTGTTTGAGTGTGTGTGGGAGAGTGTGTGTGTGTCAGTGGGAGTGTTTGAGTGTGTGTGGGAGTGTGTGTGTGTCAGTGGGAGTGTTTGAGTGTGTGTGGGAGATTGTGTGTGTAAGTGGGAGTGTTTGAGAGTGTGTGGGAGAGTGTGTGTGTTAGTGGGAGTGTTTGAGTGTGTGTGGGAGAGTGTGTGTGTGTCAGTGGGAGTGTTTGAGTGTGTGTGGGAGTGTGTGTGTGTGTCAGTGGGAGTGATTGAGTGTGTGTGGGAGAGTGTGTGTGTGTGTCAGTGGGAGTGTTTGAGTGTGTGTGGGAGAGTGTGTGTGTGTCAGTGGGAGTGTTTGAGTGTGTGGGAGTGTGTGTGTGTGTCAGTGGGAGTGTTTGAGTGTGTGTGGGAGAGAGTGTGTGTGTCAGTGGGAGTGTTTGAGTGTGTGTGGGAGTGTGTGTGTGTGTTAGTGGGAGTGTTTGAGTGTGTGTGGGAGTGCGTGTGTGTGTCAGTGGGAGTGATTGAGTGTGTGTGGGAGAGTGTGTGTGTGTGTCAGTGGGAGTGTTTGAGTGTGCGTGGGAGTGAGTGTGTGTGTTAGTGGGAGAGTTTAAGTGTGTGTGGGAGTGTGTGTGTGTGTCAGTGGGAGTGTTTGAGTGTGTGTGGGAGAGTGTGTGTGTGTCAGTGGGAGTGTTTGAGTGTGTGTGGGAGAGTGTGTGTGTGTCAGTGGGAGTGTTTGAGTGTGTGTGGGAGATTGTGTGTGTGTCAGTGGGAGTGTTTGAGCGTGTGTGGGAGAATGTGTGTGTGTCAGTGGGAGTGTTTGAGTGTGTGTGGGAGAGTGTGTGTGTCAGTGGGAGTGTTTGAGTGTGTGTGGGAGAGTGTGTGTGTGTGTCAGTGGGAGTGTTTGAGTGTGTGTGGGAGAGTGTGTGTGTCAGTGGGAGTGAGAGACAGAGAGTGTGTGGGAGTGTGTGTGTGTATCAGTGGGAGTGTTTGAGTGTGTGTGGGAGAGTGTGTGTGTGTGTGTTAGTGGGAGTGTTTGAGTGTGTGTGGGAGAGTGTGTGTGTGTCAGTGGGAGTGTTTGAGTGTGTGTGGGAGAGTGTGTGTGTAAGTGGGAGTGTTTGAGTGTGTGTGGGAGAGTGTGTGTGTGTCAGTGGGAGTGTTTGAGTGTGTGTGGGAGAGTGTGTGTGTGTTAGTGGGAGTGTTTGAGTGTGTGTGGGAGAGTGTGTGTGTGTCAGTGGGAGTGTTTGAGTGTGTGTGGGAGATTGTGTGTGTAAGTGGGAGTGTTTGAGAGTGTGTGGGAGAGTGTGTGTGTTAGTGGGAGTCTTTGAATGTGTGTGGGAGAGTGTGTGTGTGTCAGTGGGAGTGTTTGAGTGTGTGTGGGAGTGTGTGTGTGTGTCAGTGGGAGTGATTGAGTGTGTGTGGGAGAGTGTGTGTGTGTGTGTGTCAGTGGGAGTGTTTGAGTGTGTGTGGGAGAGTGTGTGTCTGTCAGTGGGAGTGTTTGAGTGTGTGGGAGTGTGTGTGTGTGTCAGTGGGAGTGTTTGAGTGTGTGTGGGAGAGAGTGTGTGTGTCAGTGGGAGTGTTTGAGTGTGTGTGGGAGTGTGTGTGTGTGTTAGTGGGAGTGTTTGAGTGTGTGTGGGAGTGCGTGTGTGTGTCAGTGGGAGTGATTGAGTGTGTGTGGGAGAGTGTGTGTGTGTGTCAGTGGGAGTGTTTGAGTGTGCGTGGGAGTGAGTGTGTGTGTTAGTGGGAGAGTTTAAGTGTGTGTGGGAGTGTGTGTGTGTGTCAGTGGGAGTGTTTGAGTGTGTGTGGGAGAGTGTGTGTGTGTCAGTGGGAGTGTTTGAGTGTGTGTGGGAGTGTGTGTGTGTCAGTGGGAGTGTTTGAGTGTGTGTGGGAGAGTGTGTGTGTGTCAGTGGGAGTGTTTGAGTGTGTGTGGGAGAGTGTGTGTGTGTCAGTGGGAGTGTTTGAGTGTGTGTGGGGGAGTGTGTGTGTGTCAGTGGGAGTGTTTGAGTGTGTGTGGGAGAGTGTGTGTGTGTCAGTGGGAGTGTTTGAGTGTGTGTGGGAGAGTGTGTGTGCAGTGGGAGTGTTTGAGTGTGTGTGGGAGAGTGTGTGTGTGTCAGTGGGAGTGTTTGAGTGTGTGTGGGAGAGTGTGTGTGTGTCAGTGGGAGTGTTTGAGTGTGTGTGGGAGAGTGTGTGTGTGTCAGTGGGGGTGTTTGAGTGTGTGTGGGAGAGTGTGTGTGTGTCAGTGGGAGTGTTTGAGTGTGTGTGGGAGTGTGTGTGTGTGTCAGTGGGAGTGTTTGAGTGTGTGTGGGAGTGTGTGTGTGTGTCAGTGGGAGTGTTTGAGTGTGTGTGGGAGAGTGTGTGTGTGTCAGTGGGAGTGTTTGAGTGTGTGTGGGAGAGTGTGTGTGTGTCAGTGGGAGTGTTTGAGTGTGTGTGGGAGTGTGTGTGTGTCAGTGGGAGTGTTTGAGTGTGTGTGGGAGAGTGTGTGTGTGTTAGTGGGAGTGTTTGAGTGTGTGTGGGAGAGTGTGTGTGTGTCAGTGGGAGTGTTTGAGTGTGTGTGGGAGAGTGTGTGTGCAGTGGGAGTGTTTGAGTGTGTGTGGGAGAGTGTGTGTGTGTCAGTGGGAGTGTTTGAGTGTGTGTGGGAGAGTGTGTGTGTGTCAGTGGGAGTGTTTGAGTGTGTGTGGGAGAGTGTGTGTGTGTCAGTGGGAGTGTTTGAGTGTGTGTGGGAGAGTGTGTGTGTGTCAGTTGGAGTGTTTGAGTGTGTGTGGGAGAGTGTGTGTGTGTCAGTGGGAGTGTTTGAGTGTGTGTGGGAGAGTGTGTGTGTGTGTCAGTGGGAGTGTTTGAGTGTGTGTGGGAGAGTGTGTGTGTCAGTGGGAGTGAGAGACAGAGAGTGTGTGGGAGTGTGTGTGTGTGTCAGTGGGAGTGTTTGAGTGTGTGTGGGAGAGAGTGTGTGTGTCAGTGGGAGTGTTTGAGTGTGTGTGGGAGAGTGTGTGTTTGTCAGTGGGAGTGTTTGAGTGTGTGTGGGAGAGTGTGTGTGTGTGTGTTAGTGGGAGTGTTTGAGTGTGTGTGGGAGAGTGTGTGTGTGTCAGTGGGAGTGTTTGAGTGTGTGTGGGAGAGTGTGTGTGTAAGTGGGAGTGTTTGAGTGTGTGTGGGAGAGTGTGTGTGTGTCAGTGGGAGTGTTTGAGTGTGTGTGGGAGAGTGTGTGTGTGTTAGTGGGAGTGTTTGAGTGTGTGTGGGAGAGTGTGTGTGTGTCAGTGGGAGTGTTTGAGTGTGTGTGGGAGAGTGTGTGTGTGTCAGTGGGAGTGTTTGAGTGTGTGTGGGAGTGTGTGTGTGTCAGTGGGAGTGTTTGAGTGTGTGTGGGAGATTGTGTGTGTAAGTGGGAGTGTTTGAGAGTGTGTGGGAGAGTGTGTGTGTTAGTGGGAGTGTTTGAGTGTGTGTGGGAGAGTGTGTGTGTGTCAGTGGGAGTGTTTGAGTGTGTGTGGGAGTGTGTGTGTGTGTCAGTGGGAGTGATTGAGTGTGTGTGGGAGAGTGTGTGTGTGTGTCAGTGGGAGTGTTTGAGTGTGTGTGGGAGAGTGTGTGTGTGTCAGTGGGAGTGTTTGAGTGTGTGGGAGTGTGTGTGTGTGTCAGTGGGAGTGTTTGAGTGTGTGTGGGAGAGAGTGTGTGTGTCAGTGGGAGTGTTTGAGTGTGTGTGGGAGTGTGTGTGTGTGTTAGTGGGAGTGTTTGAGTGTGTGTGGGAGTGCGTGTGTGTGTCAGTGGGAGTGATTGAGTGTGTGTGGGAGAGTGTGTGTGTGTGTCAGTGGGAGTGTTTGAGTGTGCGTGGGAGTGAGTGTGTGTGTTAGTGGGAGAGTTTGAGTGTGTGTGGGAGAGTGTGTGTGTGTCAGTGGGAGTGTTTGAGTGTGTGTGGGAGAGTGTGTGTGTGTCAGTGGGAGTGTTTGAGTGTGTGTGGGAGTGTGTGTGTGTCAGTGGGAGTGTTTGAGTGTGTGTGGGAGATTGTGTGTGTAAGTGGGAGTGTTTGAGTGTGTGTGGGAGAGTGTGTGTGTTAGTGGGAGTGTTTGAGAGTGTGTGGGAGAGTGTGTGTGTTAGTGGGAGTGTTTGAGTGTGTGTGGGAGAGTGTGTGTGTGTCAGTGGGAGTGTTTGAGTGTGTGTGGGAGTGTGTGTGTGTGTGTCAGTGGGAGTGTTTGAGTGTGTGTGGGAGAGTGTGTGTGTGTGTCAGTGGGAGTGTTTGAGTGTGCGTGGGAGTGAGTGTGTGTGTTAGTGGGAGAGTTTGAGTGTGTGTGGGAGTGTGTGTGTGTCAGTGGGAGTGTTTGAGTGTGTGTGGGAGTGTGTGTGTGTGTCAGTGGGAGTGTTTGAGTGTGTGTGGGAGTGTGTGTGTGTGTCAGTGGGAGTGATTGAGTGTGTGTGGGAGAGTGTGTGTGTGTGTCAGTGGGAGTGTTTGAGTGTGTGTGGGAGAGTGTGTGTGTGTCAGTGGGAGTGTTTGAGTGTGTGGGAGTGTGTGTGTGTGTCAGTGGGAGTGTTTGAGTGTGTGTGGGAGAGAGTGTGTGTGTCAGTGGGAGTGTTTGAGTGTGTGTGGGAGTGTGTGTGTGTGTCAGTGGGAGTGTTTGAGTGTGTGTGGGAGAGTGTGTGTGTGTCAGTGGGAGTGTTTGAGTGTGTGTGGGAGATTGTGTGTGTGTCAGTGGGAGTGTTTGAGTGTGTGTGGGAGAGTGTGTGTGTAAGTGGGAGTGTTTGAGTGTGTGTGGGAGTGTGTGTGTGTGTGTCAGTGGGAGTGTTTGAGTGTGTGTGGGAGAGTGTGTGTGTGTCAGTGGGAGTGTTTGAGTGTGTGTGGGAGAGTGTGTGTGTGTCAGTGGGAGAGTTTGAGTATGTGTGGGAGTGTGTGTGTGTCATTGGGAGTGTTTGAGTGTGTGTGGGAGAGTGTGTGTGTGTCAGTGGGAGTGTTTGAGTGTGTGTGGGAGATTGTGTGTGTGTCAGTGGGAGTGTTTGAGTGTGTGTGGGAGAGTGTGTGTGTAAGTGGGAGTGTTTGAGTGTGTGTGGGAGTGTGTGCGTGTGTCAGTGGGAGTGTTTGAGTGTGTGTGGGAGAGTGTGTGTGTGTCAGTGGGGGTGTTTGAGTGTGTGTGGGAGAGTGTGTGTGTGTCAGTTGGAGTGTTTGAGTGTGTGTGGGAGAGTGTGTGTGTCAGTGGGAGTGAGAGACAGAGAGTGTGTGGGAGTGTGTGTGTGTGTCAGTGGGAGTGTTTGAGTGTGTGTGGGAGAGAGTGTGTGTGTCAGTGGGAGTGTTTGAGTGTGTGTGGGAGAGTGTGTGTTTGTCAGTGGGAGTGTTTGAGTGTGTGTGGGAGAGTGTGTGTGTGTGTGTTAGTGGGAGTGTTTGAGTGTTTGTGGGAGAGTGTGTGTGTGTCAGTGGGAGTGTTTGAGTGTGTGTGGGAGAGTGTGTGTGTAAGTGGGAGTGTTTGAGTGTGTGTGGGAGAGTGTGTGTGTGTCAGTGGGAGTGTTTGAGTGTGTGTGGGAGAGTGTGTGTGTGTTAGTGGGAGTGTTTGAGTGTGTGTGGGAGAGTGTGTGTGTGTCAGTGGGAGTGTTTGAGTGTGTGTGGGAGAGTGTGTGTGTGTCAGTGGGAGAGTTTGAGTGTGTGTGGGAGTGTGTGTGTGTGTCAGTGGGAGTGATTGAGTGTGTGTGGGAGAGTGTGTGTGTGTGTCAGTGGGAGTGTTTGAGTGTGTGTGGGAGAGTGTGTGTGTGTCAGTGGGAGTGTTTGAGTGTGTGGGAGTGTGTGTGTGTGTCAGTGGGAGTGTTTGAGTGTGTGTGGGAGAGAGTGTGTGTGTCAGTGGGAGTGTTTGAGTGTGTGTGGGAGTGTGTGTGTGTGTTAGTGGGAGTGTTTGAGTGTGTGTGGGAGTGCGTGTGTGTGTCAGTGGGAGTGATTGAGTGTGTGTGGGAGAGTGTGTGTGTGTGTCAGTGGGAGTGTTTGAGTGTGCGTGGGAGTGAGTGTGTGTGTTAGTGGGAGAGTTTAAGTGTGTGTGGGAGTGTGTGTGTGTGTCAGTGGGAGTGTTTGAGTGTGTGTGGGAGAGTGTGTGTGTGTCAGTGGGAGTGTTTGAGTGTGTGTGGGAGAGTGTGTGTGTGTCAGTGGGAGTGTTTGAGTGTGTGTGGGAGAGTGTGTGTGTGTCAGTGGGAGTGTTTGAGTGTGTGTGGGGGAGTGTGTGTGTGTCAGTGGGAGTGTTTGAGTGTGTGTGGGAGAGTGTGTGTGTGTCAGTGGGAGTGTTTGAGTGTGTGTGGGAGAGTGTGTGTGCAGTGGGAGTGTTTGAGTGTGTGTGGGAGATTGTGTGTGTGTCAGTGGGAGTGTTTGAGTGTGTGTGGGGGAGTGTGTGTGTGTCAGTGGGAGTGTTTGAGTGTGTGTGGGAGAGTGTGTGTGTGTCAGTGGGAGTGTTTGAGTGTGTGTGGGAGATTGTGTGTGTGTCAGTGGGAGTGTTTGAGTGTGTGTGGGAGAGTGTGTGTGTGTCAGTGGGGGTGTTTGAGTGTGTGTGGGAGAGTGTGTGTGTGTCAGTGGGAGTGTTTGAGTGTGTGTGGGAGAGTGTGTGTGTGTGTCAGTGGGAGTGTTTGAGTGTGTGTGGGAGAGTGTGTGTGTCAGTGGGAGTGAGAGACAGAGAGTGTGTGGGAGTGTGTGTGTGTGTCAGTGGGAGTGTTTGAGTGTGTGTGGGAGAGAGTGTGTGTGTCAGTGGGAGTGTTTGAGTGTGTGTGGGAGAGTGTGTGTTTGTCAGTGGGAGTGTTTGAGTGTGTGTGGGAGAGTGTGTGTGTGTGTGTTAGTGGGAGTGTTTGAGTGTGTGTGGGAGAGTGTGTGTGTGTCAGTGGGAGTGTTTGAGTGTGTGTGGGAGAGTGTGTGTGTAAGTGGGAGTGTTTGAGTGTGTGTGGGAGAGTGTGTGTGTGTCAGTGGGAGTGTTTGAGTGTGTGTGGGAGAGTGTGTGTGTGTTAGTGGGAGTGTTTGAGTGTGTGTGGGAGAGTGTGTGTGTGTCAGTGGGAGTGTTTGAGTGTGTGTGGGAGAGTGTGTGTGTGTCAGTGGGAGTGTTTGAGTGTGTGTGGGAGTGTGTGTGTGTCAGTGGGAGTGTTTGAGTGTGTGTGGGAGATTGTGTGTGTAAGTGGGAGTGTTTGAGAGTGTGTGGGAGAGTGTGTGTGTTAGTGGGAGTGTTTGAGTGTGTGTGGGAGAGTGTGTGTGTGTCAGTGGGAGTGTTTGAGTGTGTGTGGGAGTGTGTGTGTGTGTCAGTGGGAGTGATTGAGTGTGTGTGGGAGAGTGTGTGTGTGTGTCAGTGGGAGTGTTTGAGTGTGTGTGGGAGAGTGTGTGTGTGTCAGTGGGAGTGTTTGAGTGTGTGGGAGTGTGTGTGTGTGTCAGTGGGAGTGTTTGAGTGTGTGTGGGAGAGAGTGTGTGTGTCAGTGGGAGTGTTTGAGTGTGTGTGGGAGTGTGTGTGTTTGTTAGTGGGAGTGTTTGAGTGTGTGTGGGAGTGCGTGTGTGTGTCAGTGGGAGTGATTGAGTGTGTGTGGGAGAGTGTGTGTGTGTGTCAGTGGGAGTGTTTGAGTGTGCGTGGGAGTGAGTGTGTGTGTTAGTGGGAGAGTTTAAGTGTGTGTGGGAGTGTGTGTGTGTGTCAGTGGGAGTGTTTGAGTGTGTGTGGGAGAGTGTGTGTGTGTCAGTGGGAGTGTTTGAGTGTGTGTGGGAGAGTGTGTGTGTGTCAGTGGGAGTGTTTGAGTGTGTGTGGGAGTGTGTGTGTGTCAGTGGGAGTGTTTGAGTGTGTGTGGGAGAGTGTGTGTGTGTCAGTGGGAGTGTTTGAGTGTGTGTGGGAGAGTGTGTGTGTGTCAGTGGGAGTGTTTGAGTGTGTGTGGGGGATTTTGTGTGTGTCAGTGGGAGTGTTTGAGTGTGTGTGGGAGAGTGTGTGTGTGTCAGTGGGAGTGTTTGAGTGTGTGTGGGAGAGTGTGTGTGTGTCAGTGGGAGTGTTTGAGTGTGTGTGTGTCAGTGGGAGTGTTTGAGTGTGTGTGGGAGAGTGTGTGTGTGTCAGTGGGAGTGTTTGAGTGTGTGTGGGAGAGTGTGTGTGTGTCAGTGGGAGTGAGAGACAGAGAGTGTGTTGGAGTGTGTGTGTGTCAGTGGGAGTGTTTGAGTGTGTGTGGGAGTGTGTGTGTGTCAGTGGGAGTGTTTGAGTGTGTGTGGAAGAGAGTGTGTGTGTGTCAGTGGGAGTGTTTGAGTGTGTGTGGGAGTGTGTGTGTGTCAGTGGGAGTGTTTGAGTGTGTGTGTGGGAGAGTGTGTGTGTCAGTGGGAGTTTTTGAGTGTGTGTGTGGGAGAGTGTGTGTGTGTCAGTGGGAGTGTTAGAGTGTGTGTGGGAGAGTGTGTGTGTGTGTCAGTGGGAGTGTTTGAGTGTGTGTGGGAGAGTGTGTGTGTGTCAGTGGGAGTGTTTGAGTGTGTGTGGGAGAGTGTGTGTGTGTCAGTGGGAGTGTTTGAGTGTGTGTGGGAGAGTGTGTTAGTGTCAGTGGGAGTGTTTGAGTGTGTGTGTGTCAGTGGGAGTGTTTGAGTGTGTGTGGGAGAGTGTGTGTGTGTCAGTGGGAGTGTTTGAGTGTGTGTGGGAGAGTGTGTTAGTGTCAGTGGGAGTGTTTGAGTGTGTGTGTGTCAGTGGGACTGTTTGAGTGTGTGTGGGAGAGTGTGTGTGTAAGTGGGAGTGTTTGAGTGTGTGTGGGAGAGTGTGTGTGTGTCAGTGGGAGTGTTTGAGTGTGTGTGGAAGAGAGTGTGTGTGTGTCAGTGGGAGTGTTTGAGTGTGTGTGGAAGTGTGTGTGTGTCAGTGGGAGTATTTGAGTGTGTGTGGGAGTGTGTGTGTGTCAGTGGGAGTGTTAGAGTGTGTGTGGGAGAGTGTGTGTGTGTGTCAGTGGGAGTGTTTGAGTGTGTGTGGGAGAGTGTGTGTGTGTCAGTGGGAGTGTTTGAGCGTGTGTGGGAGAGTGTGTGTGTGTCAGTGGGAGTGTTTGAGTGTGTGTGGGAGAGTGTGTGTGTAAGTGGGAGTGTTTGAGTGTGTGTGGGAGAGTGTGTGTGTGTCAGTGGGAGTGTTTGAGTGTGTGTGGGAGAGTGTGTGTGTCAGTTGGAGTGTTTGAGTGTGTGTGGGAGAGTGTGTGTGTAAGTGGGAGTGTTTGAGTGTGTGTGGGAGAGTGTGTGTGTGTCGGTGGGAGTGTTTGAGTGTGTGTGGGAGTGTGTGTGTGTCAGTGGGAGTGTTTGAGTGTGTGTGGGAGTGTGTGTGTGTGTCAGTGGGAGTGTTTGAGTGTGTGTGGGAGTGTGTGTGTGTCAGTGGGAGAGTTTGAGTGTGTATGTGTCAGTGGGTGTGTTTGAGTGTGTGTGGGAGTGTGTGTGTGTCTGTGGGAGTGAGAGACAGAGAGTGTGTGGGAGTGTGTGTGTGTCAGTGGGAGTGTTTGAGTGTGTGTGGGAGAGTGTGTGTGTGTCAGTGGGAGTGTTTGAGTGTGTGTGGGAGAGTGTGTGTGTGTCAGTGGGAGTGTTTGAGTGTGTGTGGGAGAGTGTGTGTGTGTCAGTGGGAGTGTTTGAGTGTGTGTGGGAGAGTGTGTGTGTGTAAGTGGGAGTGTTTGAGTGTGTGTGGGAGAGTGTGTGTGTGTCAGTGGGAGTGTTTGAGTGTGTGTGGGAGAGTGTGTGTGTGTCAGTGGGAGTGTTTGAGTGTGTGTGGGAGTGTGTGTGTGTCAGTGGGAGTGTTTGAGTGTGTGTGGGAGAGTGTGTGTGTGTCAGTGGGAGTGTTTGAGTGTGTGTGGGAGAGTGTGTGTGTGTCAGTGGGGGTGTTTGAGTGTGTGTGGGAGAGTGTGTGTGTGTCAGTGGGAGTGTTTGAGTGTGTGTGGGAGAGTGTGTGTGTGTCAGTGGGAGTGTTTGAGTGTGTGTGGGAGAGTGTGTGTGTGTCAGTGGGAGTGTTTGAGTGTGTGTGGGAGAGTGTGTGTGTATCAGTGGGAGTGTTTGAGTGTGTGTGGGAGAGTGTGTGTGTGTCAGTTGGAGTGTTTGAGTGTGTGTGGGAGAGTGTGTGTGTGTCAGTGGGAGTGTTTGAGTGTGTGTGGGAGAGTGTGTGTGTGTGTCAGTGGGAGTGTTTGAGTGTGTGTGGGAGTGTGTGTGTGTCAGTGGGAGTGTTTGAGTGTGTGTGGGAGTGTGTGTGTGTGTCAGTGGGAGTGTTTGAGTGTGTGTGGGAGAGTGTGATTGTGTCAGTGGGAGTGTTTGAGTGTGTGTGGGAGAGTGTGTGTGTGTCAGTGGGAGTGTTTGAGTGTGTGTGGGAGAGTGTGTGTGTATCAGTGGGAGTGTTTGAGTGTGTGTGGGAGAGTGTGTGTGTGTCAGTTGGAGTGTTTGAGTGTGTGTGCGAGAGTGTGTGTGTGTCAGTGGGAGTGTTTGAGTGTGTGTGGGAGAGTGAGTGTGTGTCAGTGGGAGTGTTTGCGTGTGTGTGTGTCAGTGGGAGTGTTTGAGTGTGTGTGGGAGTGTGTGTGTGTCAGTGGGAGTGTTTGCGTGTGTGTGTGTCAGTGGGAGTGTTTGAGTGTGTGTGGGAGAGTGTGTGTGTGTCAGTGGGAGTGTTTGAGTGTGTGTGTGAGAGTGTGTGTGTCAGTGGGAGTGTTTGAGTGTGTGTGGGAGAGTATGTGTGTGTCACTGGGAGTGTTTGAGTGTGTGTGGGAGAGTGTGTGTGTGTCAGTGGGAGTGTTTGAGTGTGTGTGGGAGTTTGTGTGTGTCAGTGGGAGTGTTTGAGTGTGTGTGGGAGAGTGTGTGTGTGTCAGTGGGAGTGTTTGAGTGTGTGTGGGAGAGTGTGTGTGTGTCAGTGGGAGTGTTTGAGTGTGTGTGGGAGAGTGTGTGTGTGTCAGTGGGAGTGTTTGAGTGTGTGTGGGAGAGTGTGTGTGTCAGTGGGAGTGTTTGAGTGTGTGTGGGAGAGTGTGTGTGCAGTGGGAGTGTTTGAGTGTGTGTGGGAGAGTGTGTGTGTGTCAGTGGGAGTGTTTGAGTGTGTGTGGGAGAGTGTGTGAGTGTCAGTGGGAGTGTTTGAGTGTGTGTGTGTGTCAGTGGGAGTGTTTGAGTGTGTGTGGGAGAGTGTGTGTGTGTCAGTGGGAGTGAGAGACAGAGAGTGTGTTGGAGTGTGTGTGTGTCAGTGGGAATGTTTGAGTGTGTGTGGGAGTGTGTGTGTGTCAGTGGGAGTGTTTGAGTGTGTGTGGGAGAGTGTGTGTGTGTCAGTGGGAGTGTTTGAGTGTGTGTGGGAGAGAGTGTGTGTGTCAGTGGGAGTGTTTGAGTGTGTGTGGGAGAGCGTGTGTGTGTCAGTGGGAGTGTTTGAGTGTGTGTGGGAGTGTGTGTGTGTGTCAGTGGGAGTGTTTGAGTGTGTGGGAGAGTGTGTGTGTGTCAGTGGGAGTGTTTGAGTGTGTGTGGGAGAGTGTGTGTGTGTCAGTGGGAGTGTTTGAGTGTGTGTGGGAGTGTGTGTGTGTGTCAGTGGGAGTGTTTGAGTGTGTGTGGGAGAGTGTGTGTGTGTCAGTGGGAGTGATTGAGTGTGTGTGGGAGAGTGTGTGTGTGTGTCAGTGGGAGTGTTTGAGTGTGTGTGGGAGAGTGTGTGTGTGTCAGTGGGAGTGATTGAGTGTGTGTGGGAGAGTGTGTGTGTGTGTCAGTGGGAGTGTTTGAGTGTGTGTGGGAGAGTGTGTGTGTCAGTGGGAGTGTTTGAGTGTGTGTGGGAGAGTGTGTGTGTGTCAGTGGGAGTGTTTGAGTGTGTGTGGGAGTGTGTGTGTGTGTCAGTGGGAGTGTTTGAGTGTGTGTGGGAGAGTGTGTGTGTGTCAGTGGGAGTGATTGAGTGTGTGTGGGAGAGTGTGTGTGTGTGTGTCAGTGGGAGTGTTTGAGTGTGTGTGGGAGAGTGTGTGTGTGTCAGTGGGAGTGATTGAGTGTGTGTGGGAGAGTGTGTGTGTGTGTCAGTGGGAGTGTTTGAGTGTGTGTGGGAGAGTGTGTGTGTCAGTGGGAGTGTGAGAGTGTGTGTGTGTCAGTGGGAGTGTTTGAGTGTGTGTGGGAGAGTGTGTGTGTGTAAGTGGCAGTGTTTTAGTGTGTGTGGGAGAGTGTGTGTGTAAGTGGGAGTGTTTGAGTGTGTGTGGGAGAGTGTGTGTGTGTGTGTCAGTGGGAGTGTTTGAGTGTGTGTGGGAGAGTGTGTGTGTGTCAGTGGGAGTGTTTGAGTGTGTGTGGGAGAGTGTGTGTGTGTCAGTGGGAGTGTTTGAGTGTGTGTGGGAGAGTGTGTGTGTCAGTGGGAGTGTTTGAGTGTGTGTGGGAAAGTGTGTGTGTGTAAGTGGGAGTGTTTGAGTGTGTGTGGGAGTGTGTGTGTGTGTGTCAGTGGGAGTGTTTGAGTGTGTGTGGGAGTGTGTGTGTGTCAGTGGGAGTGTTTGAGTGTGTGTGGGAGAGTGTGTGTGTGTCAGTGGGAGTGTTTGAGTGTGTGTGGGAGTGTGTGTGTGTCAGTGGGAGTGTTTGAGTGTGTGTGGGAGTGTGTGTGTGTGTCAGTGGGAGTGTTTGAGTGTGTGTGGGAGTGTGTGTGTGTGTCAGTGGGAGTGTTTGAGTGTGTGTGGGAGAGTGTGTGTGTGTCAGTGGGAGTGTTTGAGTGTGTGTGGGAGTGTGTGTGTGTGTCAGTGGGAGTGTTTGAGTGTGTGTGGGAGAGTGTGTGTGTGTCAGTGGGAGTGTTTGAGTGTGTGGGAGAGTGTGTGTGTGTCAGTGGGAGTGTTTGAGTGTGTGTGGGAGAGTGTGTGTGTGTCAGTTGGAGTGTTTGAGTGTGTGTGGGAGAGTGTGTGTGTGTGCCAGTGGGAGTGTTTGAGCGTGTGTGGGAGAATGTGTGTGTGTCAGTGGGAGTGTTTAAGTGTGTGTGGGAGAGTGTGTGTGTCAGTGGGAGTGTTTGAGTGTGTGTGTGAGAGAGTGTGTGTGTCAGTGGGAGTGTTTGAGTGTGTGTGGGAGTGTGTGTGTGTCAGTGGGAGTGTTTGAGTGTGTGTGGGAGAGTGTGTGTGTGTCAGTGGGAGTGTTTGAGTGTGTGTGCGAGTGTGTGTGTGTCAGTGGGAGTATTTGAGTGTGTGTGGGAGAGTGTGTGTGTGTCAGTGGGAGTGTTTGAGTGTGTGTGGGAGAGTGTGTGTGTGTCAGTGGGAGTGTTTGAGTGTGTGTGGGAGTGTGTGTGTGTGTCAGTGCGAGTGTTTGAGCGTGTGTGGGAGAGTGTGTGTGTGTCAGTGGGAGTGTTTGAGTGTGTGTGGGAGAGTGTGTGTGTGTCAGTGGGAGTGTTTGAGTGTGTGTGGGAGTGTGTGTGTGTGTCAGTGGGAGTGTTTGAGTGTGTGGGAGAGTGTGTGTGTGTCAGTGGGAGTGTTTGAGTGTGTGTGGGAGAGTGTGTGTGTCAGTGGGAGTGTTTGAGTGTGTGTGGGAGAGTGTGTGTGTGTTAGTGGGAGTGTTTGAGTGTGTGTGGGAGAGTGTGTGTGTCAGTGGGAGTGTTTGAGTGTGTGTGGGAGAGTGTGTGTGTGTGTGTCAGTGGGAGTGTTTGAGTGTGTGTGGGAGAGTGTGTGTGTGTCAGTGGGAGTGTTTGAGTGTGTGTGGGAGAGTGTGTGTGTGTCAGTGGGAGTGTTTGAGTGTGTGTGGGAGTGTGTGTGTGTGTCAGTGGGAGTGATTGAGTGTGTGTGGGAGAGTGTGTGTGTCAGTGGGAGTGTGAGAGTGTGTGTGTGTCAGTGGGAGTGTTTGAGTGTGTGTGGGAGAGTGTGTGTGTGTAAGTGGCAGTGTTTTAGTGTGTGTGGGAGAGTGTGTGTGTGTTAGTGGGAGTGTTTGAGTGTGTGTGGGAGTGTGTGTGTGTGTCAGTGGGAGTGATTGAGTGTGTGTGGGAGAGTGTGTGTGTCAGTGGGAGTGTGAGAGTGTGTGTGTGTAAGTGGGAGTGTTTGAGTGTGTGTGGGAGAGTGTGTGTGTGTCAGTGGGAGTGTTTGAGTGTGTGTGGGAGTGTGTGTGTGTCAGTGGGAGTGTTTGAGTGTGTGTGGGAGAGTGTGTGTGTGTCAGTGGGAGTGTTTGAGTGTGTGTGGGAGAGTGTGTGTGTCAGTGGGAGTGTTTGAGTGTGTGTGGGAGAGTGTGTGTGTGTCAGTGGGAGTGTTTGAGTGTGTGTGGGAGAGTGTGTGTGTGTTAGTGGGAGTGTTTGAGTGTGTGTGGGAGAGTGTGTGTGTGTCAGTGGGAGTGTTTGAGTGTGTGTGGGAGAGTGTGTGTGTGTCAGTGGGAGTGTTTGAGTGTGTGTGGGAGAGTGTGTGAGTGTCAGTGGGAGTGTTTGAGTGTGTGTGTGTGTCAGTGGGAGTGTTTGAGTTTGTGTGGGAGAGTGTGTGTGTGTCAGTGGGAGTGTTTGAGTGTGTGTGGGAGAGTGTGTGTGTGTCAGTGGGAGTGAGAGACAGAGAGTGTGTTGGAGTGTGTGTGTGTCAGTGGGAACGTTTGAGTGTGTGTGGGAGTGTGTGTGTGTCAGTGGGAGTGTTTGAGTGTGTGTGGGAGAGTGTGTGTGTGTCAGTGGGAGTGTTTGAGTGTGTGTGGGAGAGAGTGTGTGTGTCAGTGGGAGTGTTTGAGTGTGTGTGGGAGAGTGTGTGTGTGTCAGTGGGAGTGTTTGAGTGTGTGTGGGAGTGTGTGTGTGTGTCAGTGGGAGTGTTTGAGTGTGTGGGAGAGTGTGTGTGTGTCAGTGGGAGTGTTTGAGTGTGTGTGGGAGAGTGTGTGTGTGTCAGTGGGAGTGTTTGAGTGTGTGTGGGAGAGTGTGTGTGTGTCAGTGGGAGTGTTTGAGTGTGTGTGGGAGTGTGTGTGTGTGTCAGTGGGAGTGTTTGAGTGTGTGTGGGAGAGTGTGTGTGTGTCAGTGGGAGTGATTGAGTGTGTGTGGGAGAGTGTGTGTGTGTGTCAGTGGGAGTGTTTGAGTGTGTGTGGGAGAGTGTGTGTGTGTCAGTGGGAGTGATTGAGTGTGTGTGGGAGAGTGTGTGTGTGTGTCAGTGGGAGTGTTTGAGTGTGTGTGGGAGAGTGTGTGTGTCAGTGGGAGTGTGAGAGTGTGTGTGTGTCAGTGGGAGTGTTTGAGTGTGTGTGGGAGAGTGTGTGTGTGTAAGTGGCAGTGTTTCAGTGTGTGTGGGAGAGTGTGTGTGTAAGTGGGAGTGTTTGAGTGTGTGTGGGAGAGTGTGTGTGTGTGTCAGTGGGAGTGTTTGAGTGTGTGTGGGAGAGTGTGTGTGTGTCAGTGGGAGTGTTTGAGTGTGTGTGGGAGAGTGTGTGTGTGTCAGTGGGAGAGTGTGTGTGTGTCAGTGGGAGTGTTTGAGTGTGTGTGGGAGAGTGTGTGTGTCAGTGGGAGTGTTTGAGTGTGTGTGGGAGAGTGTGTGTGTGTAAGTGGGAGTGTTTGAGTGTGTGTGGGAGTGTGTGTGTGTGTGTCAGTGGGAGTGTTTGAGTGTGTGTGGGAGTGTGTGTGTGTCAGTGGGAGTGTTTGAGTGTGTGTGGGAGAGTGTGTGTGTGTCAGTGGGAGTGTTTGAGTGTGTGTGGGAGTGTGTGTGTGTCAGTGGGAGTGTTTGAGTGTGTGTGGGAGTGTGTGTGTGTGTCAGTGGGAGTGTTTGAGTGTGTGTGGGAGTGTGTGTGTGTGTCAGTGGGAGTGTTTGAGTGTGTGTGGGAGAGTGTGTGTGTGTCAGTGGGAGTGTTTGAGTGTGTGTGGGAGTGTGTGTGTGTGTCAGTGGGAGTGTTTGAGTGTGTGTGGGAGAGTGTGTGTGTGTCAGTGGGAGTGTTTGAGTGTGTGGGAGAGTGTGTGTGTGTCAGTGGGAGTGTTTGAGTGTGTGTGGGAGAGTGTGTGTGTGTCAGTTGGAGTGTTTGAGTGTGTGTGGGAGAGTGTGTGTGTGTGCCAGTGGGAGTGTTTGAGCGTGTGTGGGAGAATGTGTGTGTGTCAGTGGGAGTGTTTGAGTGTGTGTGGGAGAGTGTGTGTGTCAGTGGGAGTGTTTGAGTGTGTGTGTGAGAGAGTGTGTGTGTCAGTGGGAGTGTTTGAGTGTGTGTGGGAGTGTGTGTGTGTCAGTGGGAGTGTTTGAGTGTGTGTGGGAGAGTGTGTGTGTGTCAGTGGGAGTGTTTGAGTGTGTGTGCGAGTGTGTGTGTGTCAGTGGGAGTATTTGAGTGTGTGTGGGAGAGTGTGTGTGTGTCAGTGGGAGTGTTTGAGTGTGTGTGGGAGAGTGTGTGTGTGTCAGTGGGAGTGTTTGAGTGTGTGTGGGAGTGTGTGTGTGTGTCAGTGCGAGTGTTTGAGCGTGTGTGGGAGAGTGTGTGTGTGTCAGTGGGAGTGTTTGAGTGTGTGTGGGAGAGTGTGTGTGTGTCAGTGGGAGTGTTTGAGTGTGTGTGGGAGTGTGTGTGTGTGTCAGTGGGAGTGTTTGAGTGTGTGGGAGAGTGTGTGTGTGTCAGTGGGAGTGTTTGAGTGTGTGTGGGAGAGTGTGTGTGTGTCAGTGGGAGTGTTTGAGTGTGTGTGGGAGAGTGTGTGTGTGTCAGTGGGAGTGTTTGAGTGTGTGTGGGAGTGTGTGTGTGTGTCAGTGGGAGTGATTGAGTGTGTGTGGGAGAGTGTGTGTGTGTGTCAGTGGGAGTGTTTGAGTGTGTGTGGGAGAGTGTGTGTGTCAGTGGGAGTGTGAGAGTGTGTGTGTGTCAGTGGGAGTGTTTGAGTGTGTGTGGGAGAGTGTGTGTGTGTAAGTGGCAGTGTTTTAGTGTGTGTGGGAGAGTGTGTGTGTAAGTGGGAGTGTTTGAGTGTGTGTGGGAGAGTGTGTGTGTAAGTGGGAGTGTTTGAGTGTGTGTGGGAGAGTGTGTGTGTGTGTCAGTGGGAGTGTTTGAGTGTGTGTGGGAGAGTGTGTGTGTGTCAGTGGGAGTGTTTGAGTGTGTGTGGGAGAGTGTGTGTGTGTCAGTGGGAGTGTTTGAGTGTGTGTGGGAGAGTGTGTGTGTCAGTGGGAGTGTTTGAGTGTGTGTGGGAGAGTGTGTGTGTGTAAGTGGGAGTGTTTGAGTGTGTGTGGCAGTGTGTGTGTGTGTCAGTGGGAGTGTTTGAGTGTGTGTGGGAGTGTGTGTGTGTCAGTGGGAGTGTTTGAGTGTGTGTGGGAGAGTGTGTGTGTGTCAGTGGGAGTGTTTGAGTGTGTGTGGGAGTGTGTGTGTGTCAGTGGGAGTGTTTGAGTGTGTGTGGGAGTGTGTGTGTGTGTCAGTGGGAGTGTTTGAGTGTGTGTGGGAGTGTGTGTGTGTGTCAGTGGGAGTGTTTGAGTGTGTGTGGGAGAGTGTGTGTGTGTCAGTGGGAGTGTTTGAGTGTGTGTGGGAGTGTGTGTGTGTGTCAGTGGGAGTGTTTGAGTGTGTGTGGGAGAGTGTGTGTGTGTCAGTGGGAGTGTTTGAGTGTGTGGGAGAGTGTGTGTGTGTCAGTGGGAGTGTTTGAGTGTGTGTGGGAGAGTGTGTGTGTGTCAGTTGGAGTGTTTGAGTGTGTGTGGGAGAGTGTGTGTGTGTGTCAGTGGGAGTGTTTGAGTGTGTGTGGGAGAGTGTGTGTGTCAGTGGGAGTGTTTGAGTGTGTGTGTGAGAGTGTGTGTGTGTCAGTGGGAGTGTTTGAGTGTGTGTGGGAGTGTGTGTGTGTCAGTGGGAGTGTTTGAGTGTGTGTGGGAGAGTGTGTGTGTCAGTGGGAGTGTTTGAGTGTGTGTGGGAGAGTGTGTGTGTGTCAGTGTGAGTGTTTGAGTGTGTGTGGGAGTGTGTGTGTGTCAGTGGGAGTGTTTGAGTGTGTGTGGGAGAGTGTGTGTGTGTCAGTGGGAGTGTTTGAGTGTGTGTGCGAGTGTGTGTGTGTCAGTGGGAGTATTTGAGTGTGTGTGGGAGAGTGTGTGTGTGTCAGTGGGAGTGTTTGAGTGTGTGTGGGAGAGTGTGTGTGTGTCAGTGGGAGTGTTTGAGTGTGTGTGGGAGTGTGTGTGTGTGTCAGTGCGAGTGTTTGAGCGTGTGTGGGAGAGTGTGTGTGTGTCAGTGGGAGTGTTTGAGTGTGTGTGGGAGTGTGTGTGTCAGTGGGAGTGTTTGAGTGTGTGTGGGAGAGTGTGTGTGTGTCAGTGGGAGTGTTTGAGTGTGTGTGGGAGTGTGTGTGTGTGACAGTGCGAGTGTTTGAGCGTGTGTGGGAGAGTGTGTGTGTCAGTGGGTGTGTTTGAGTGTGTGTCGGAGAGTGTGTGTGTAAGTGGGAGTGTTTGAGTGTGTGTGGGAGAGTGTGTGTGTGTCAGTGGGAGTGTTTGAGTGTGTGTGGGAGAGTGTGTGTGTCAGTTGGAGTGTTTGAGTGTGTGTGGGAGAGTGTGTGTGTAAGTGGGAGTGTTTGAGTGTGTGTGGGAGAGTGTGTGTGTGTCGGTGGGAGTGTTTGAGTGTGTGTGGGAGTGTGTGTGTGTCAGTGGGAGTGTTTGAGTGTGTGTGGGAGTGTGTGTGTGTGTCAGTGGGAGTGTTTGAGTGTGTGTGGGAGAGTGTGTGTGTGTCAGTGGGAGTGTTTGAGTGTGTGTGGGAGTGTGTGTGTGTCAGTGGGAGTGTTTGAGTGTGTGTGGGAGAGTGTGTGTGTCAGTGGGAGTGTTTGAGTGTGTGTGGGAGTGTGTGTGTGTCAGTGGGAGTGTTTGAGTGTGTGTGGGAGAGTGTGTGTGTGTCAGTGGGAGTGTTTGAGTGTGTGTGGGAGAGTGTGTGTGTGTAAGTGGGAGTGTTTGAGTGTGTGTGGGAGAGTGTGTGTGTGTCAGTGGGAGTGTTTGAGTGTGTGTGGGAGAGTGTGTGTGTGTAAGTGGGAGTGTTTGAGTGTGTGTGGGAGAGTGTGTGTGTGTCAGTTGGAGTGTTTGAGTGTGTGTGGGAGAGTGTGTGTGTGTCAGTGGGAGTGTTTAAGTGTGTGTGGGAGAGTGTGTGTGTGTCAGTGGGAGTGTTTGAGTGTGTGTGGGAGAGTGTGTGTGTATCAGTGGGAGTGTTTGAGTGTGTGTGGGAGAGTGTGTGTGTGTCAGTGGGAGTGTTTGAGTGTGTGCGGGAGAGTGTGTGTGTGTGTCAGTGGGAGTGTTTGAGTGTGTGTGGGAGAGTGTGTGTGTGTCAGTGGGAGTGTTTGAGTGTGTGTGGGAGAGTGTGTGTGTATCAGTGGGAGTGTTTGAGTGTGTGTGGGAGAGTGTGTGTGTGTCAGTTGGAGTGTTTGAGTGTGTGTGGGAGAGTGTGTGTGTGTCAGTGGGAGTGTTTGAGTGTGTGTGGGAGAGTGAGTGTGTGTCAGTGGGAGTGTTTGCGTGTGTGTGTGTCAGTGGGAG
Organism: Chiloscyllium punctatum; assembly: GCF_047496795.1. Classification (NCBI taxonomy): domain Eukaryota; kingdom Metazoa; phylum Chordata; class Chondrichthyes; order Orectolobiformes; family Hemiscylliidae; genus Chiloscyllium; species Chiloscyllium punctatum. Next base: position 27,726,225 of record NC_092772.1, read on the forward strand.
TGTTTGAGTGTGTGTGGGAGAGTGTGTGTGTCAGTGGGAGTGTTTGAGTGTGTGTGGGAGAGTATGTGTGTGTCACTGGGAGTGTTTGAGTGTGTGTGGGAGAGTGTGTGTGTGTCAGTGGGAGTGTTTGAGTGTGTGTGGGAGTGTGTGTGTGTCAGTGGGAGTGTTTGAGTGTGTGTGGGAGAGTGTGTGTGTGTCAGTGGGAGTGTTTGAGTGTGTGTGGGAGTGTGTGTGTGTGTCAGTGGGAGTGTTTGAGTGTGTGTGGGAGAGTGTGTGTGTGTCAGTGGGAGTGTTTGAGTGTGTGTGGGAGAGTGTGTGTGTGTCAGTGGGAGTGTTTGAGTGTGTGTGGGAGAGTGTGTGAGTGTCAGTGGGAGTGTTTGAGTGTGTGTGTGTGTCAGTGGGAGTGTTTGAGTGTGTGTGGGAGAGTGTGTGTGTGTCAGTGGGAGTGTTTGAGTGTGTGTGGGAGAGTGTGTGTGTGTCAGTGGGAGTGAAAGACAGAGAGTGTGTTGGAGTGTGTGTGTGTCAGTGGGAATGTTTGAGTGTGTGTGGGAGTGTGTGTGTGTCAGTGGGAGTGTTTGAGTGTGTGTGGGAGAGTGTGTGTGTGTGTCAGTGGGAGTGTTTGAGTGTGTGTGGGAGAGTGTGTGTGTGTCAGTGGGAGTGTTTGAGTGTGTGTGGGAGAGAGTGTGTGTGTCAGTGGGAGTGTTTGGGTGTGTGTGGGAGAGTGTGTGTGTGTCAGTGGGAGTGTTTGAGTGTGTGTGGGAGTGTGTGTGTGTGTCAGTGGGAGTGTTTGAGTGTGTGTGGGAGAGTGTGTGTGTGTCAGTGGGAGTGTTAGAGTGTGTGTGGGAGAGTGTGTGTGTGTTAGTGGGAGTGTTTGAGTGTGTGTGGGAGAGTGTGTGTGTGTCAGTGGGAGTGTTTGAGTGTGTGTGGGAGAGTGTGTGTGTGTGTCAGTGGGAGTGTTTGAGAGTGTGTGGGAGAGTGTGTGTGTGTGTCAGTGGGAGTGTTTGAGTGTGTGTGGGAGAGTGTGTGTGTCAGTGGGAGTGTTTGAGTGTGTGTGGGAGTGTGTGTGTGTGTCAGTGGGAGTGTTAGAGTGTGTGTGGGAGTGTGTGTGTGTGTGTGTCAGTGGGAGTGTTTGAGTGTGTGTGGGAGAGTGTGTGTGTGTTAGTGGGAGTGTTTGAGTGTGTGTGGGAGAGTGTGTGTGTGTCAGTGGGAGTGTTTGAGTGTGTGTGGGAGAGTGTGTGTGTGTGTCAGTGGGAGTGTTTGAGAGTGTGTGGGAGAGTGTGTGTGTGTGTCAGTGGGAGTGTTTGAGTGTGTGTGGGAGAGTGTGTGTGTCAGTGGGAGTGTTTGAGTGTGTGTGGGAGTGTGTGTGTGTGTCAGTGGGAGTGTTTGAGTGTGTGTGGGAGAGTGTGTGTGTGTTAGTGGGAGTGTTTGAGTGTGTGTGGGAGAGTGTGTGTGTGTCAGTGGGAGTGTTTGAGTGTGTGTGGGAGAGTGTGTGTGTGTGTGTTAGTGGGAGTGTTTGAGTGTGTGTGGGAGAGTGTGTGTGTGTCAGTGGGAGTGTTTGAGTGTGTGTGGGAGAGTGTGTGTGTGTCAGTGGGAGTGTTTGAGTGTGTGTGGGAGAGTGTGTGTGTGTCAGTGGGAGTGTTTGAGTGTGTGTGGGAGTGTGTGTGTGTGTCAGTGGGAGTGATTGAGTGTGTGTGGGAGAGTGTGTGTGTGTGTCAGTGGGAGTGTTTGAGTGTGTGTGGGAGAGTGTGTGTGTCAGTGGGAGTGTGAGAGTGTGTGTGTGTCAGTGGGAGTGTTTGAGTGTGTGTGGGAGAGTGTGTGTGTGTAAGTGGCAGTGTTTTAGTGTGTGTGGGAGAGTGTGTGTGTAAGTGGGAGTGTTTGAGTGTGTGTGGGAGAGTGTGTGTGTGTGTCAGTGGGAGTGTTTGAGTGTGTGTGGGAGAGTGTGTGTGTGTCAGTGGGAGTGTTTGAGTGTGTGTGGGAGAGTGTGTGTGTCAGTGGGAGTGTTTGAGTGTGTGTGGGAGAGTGTGTGTGTGTAAGTGGGAGTGTTTGAGTGTGTGTGGGAGTGTGTGTGTGTGTCAGTGGGAGTGTTTGAGTGTGTGTGGGAGTGTGTGTGTGTCAGTGGGAGTGTTTGAGTGTGTGTGGGAGAGTGTGTGTGTGTCAGTGGGAGTGTTTGAGTGTGTGTGGGAGTGTGTGTGTGTCAGTGGGAGTGTTTGAGTGTGTGTGGGAGTGTGTGTGTGTGTCAGTGGGAGTGTTTGAGTGTGTGTGGGAGTGTGTGTGTGTCAGTGGGAGTGTTTGAGTGTGTGTGGGAGTGTGTGTGTGTCAGTGGGAGTGTTTGAGTGTGTGTGGGAGTGTGTGTGTGTGTCAGTGGGAGTGTTTGAGTGTGTGTGGGAGTGTGTGTGTGTGTCAGTGGGAGTGTTTGAGTGTGTGTGGGAGAGTGTGTGTGTGTCAGTGGGAGTGTTTGAGTGTGTGTGGGAGTGTGTGTGTGTGTCAGTGGGAGTGTTTGAGTGTGTGTGGGAGAGTGTGTGTGTGTCAGTGGGAGTGTTTGAGTGTGTGGGAGAGTGTGTGTGTGTCAGTGGGAGTGTTTGAGTGTGTGTGGGAGAGTGTGTGTGTGTCAGTTGGAGTGTTTGAGTGTGTGTGGGAGAGTGTGTGTGTGTGCCAGTGGGAGTGTTTGAGCGTGTGTGGGAGAATGTGTGTGTGTCAGTGGGAGTGTTTGAGTGTGTGTGGGAGAGTGTGTGTGTCAGTGGGAGTGTTTGAGTGTGTGTGTGAGAGTGTGTGTGTGTCAGTGGGAGTGTTTGAGTGTGTGTGGGAGTGTGTGTGTGTCAGTGGGAGTGTTTGAGTGTGTGTGGGAGAGTGTGTGTGTGTCAGTGGGAGAGTTTGAGTGTGTGTGCGAGTGTGTGTGTGTCAGTGGGAGTATTTGAGTGTGTGTGGGAGAGTGTGTGTGTGTCAGTGGGAGTGTTTGAGTGTGTGTGGGAGAGTGTGTGTGTGTCAGTGGGAGTGTTTGAGTGTGTGTGGGAGTGTGTGTGTGTGTCAGTGGGAGTGTTTGAGCGTGTGTGGGAGAGTGTGTGTGTGTCAGTGGGAGTGTTTGAGTGTGTGTGGGAGAGTGTGTGTGTGTCAGTGCGAGTGTTTGAGCGTGTGTGGGAGAGTGTGTGTGTGTCAGTGGGAGTGTTTGAGTGTGTGTGGGAGAGTGTGTGTGTGTCAGTGGGAGTGTTTGAGTGTGTGTGGGAGAGTGTGTGTGTGTGTCAGTGGGAGTGTTTGAGTGTGTGTGGGAGAGTGTGTGTGTAAGTGGGAGTGTTTGAGTGTGTGTGGGAGAGTGTGTGTGTGTGTCAGTGGGAGTGTTTGAGTGTGTGTGTGAGAGTGTGTGTGTGTCAGTGGGAGTGTTTGAGTGTGTGTGGGAGAGTGTGTGTGTGTGTCAGTGGGAGTGTTTGAGTGTGTGTGTGAGAGTGTGTGTGTGTCAGTGGGAGTGTTTGAGTGTGTGTGGGAGAGTGTGTGTGTTAGTGGGAGTGTTTGAGTGTGTGTGGGAGAGTGTGTGTGTGTGTCAGTGGGAGTGTTTGAGTGTGTGTGGGAGTGTGTGTGTGTGTCAGTGGGAGTGTTTGAGCGTGTGTGGGAGAGTGTGTGTGTGTCAGTGGGAGTGTTTGAGTGTGTGTGGGAGAGTGTGTGTGTGTCAGTGCGAGTGTTTGAGCGTGTGTGGGAGAGTGTGTGTGTGTCAGTGGGAGTGTTTGAGTGTGTGTGGGAGAGTGTGTGTGTCAGTGGGAGTGTTTGAGTGTGTGTGGGAGAGTGTGTGTGTAAGTGGGAGTGTTTGAGTGTGTGTGGGAGAGTGTGTGTGTGTGTCAGTGGGAGTGTTTGAGTGTGTGTGTGAGAGTGTGTGTGTGTCAGTGGGAGTGTTTGAGTGTGTGTGGGAGAGTGTGTGTGTGTGTCAGTGGGAGTGTTTGAGTGTGTGTGTGAGAGTGTGTGTGTGTCAGTGGGAGTGTTTGAGTGTGTGTGGGAGAGTGTGTGTGTTAGTGGGAGTGTTTGAGTGTGTGTGGGAGAGTGTGTGTGTGTGTCAGTGGGAGTGTTTGAGTGTGTGTGGGAGAGTGTGTGTGTGTCAGTGGGAGTGTTAGAGTGTGTGTGGGAGTGTGTGTGTGTGTGTGTCAGTGGGAGTGTTTGAGTGTGTGTGGGAGAGTGTGTGTGTGTCAGTGGGTGTGTTTGCGTGTGTGTGGGAGTGTGTGTGTGTCAGTGGGAGTGTTTGAGTGTGTGTGGGAGAGTGTGTGTGTGTAAGTGGGAGTGTTTGAGTGTGTGTGGGAGAGTGTGTATGTGTCAGTGGGAGTGTTGAGTGTGTGTGGGAGAGTGTGTGTGTGTCAGTTGGAGTGTTTGAGTGTGTGTGGGAGAGTGTGTGTGTGTAAGTGGGAGTGTTTGAGTGTGTGTGGGAGAGTGTGTATGTGTCAGTGGGAGTGTTTGAGTGTGTGTGGGAGTGTGTGTGTGTAAGTGGGTGTGTTTGAGTGTGTGTTGGAGAGTGTTTATGTGTCAGTGGGAGTGTTTGAGTGTGTGTGGGAGTGTGTGTGTGTCAGTGGGAGTGTTTGAGTGTGTGTGGGAGTGTGTGTATGTGTCAGTGGGAGTGTTTGAGTGTGTGTGGGAGAGTGTGTGTGTAAGTGGGAGTGTTTGAGTGTGTGTGGGAGAGTGTGTATGTGTCAGTGGGAGTGTTTGAGTGTGTGTGGGAGAGTGTGTGTGTAAGTGGGAGTGTTTGAGTGTGTGTGGGAGAGTGTGTATGTGTCAGTGGGAGTGTTTGAGTGTGTGTGGGAGTGTGTGTGTGTCAGTGGGAGTGTTTGAGTGTGTGTGGGAGTGTGTGTGTGTCAGTGGGAGTGTTTGAGTGTGTATGTGTGAGTGGGTGTGTTTGAGTGTGTGTGGGAGTGTGTGTGTGTCTGTGGGAGTGAGTGACAGAGAGTGTGTGGGAGTGTGTGTGTGTCAGTGGGAGTGTATGAGTGTGTGTGGGAGTGTGTGTGTGTCAGTGGGAGTGAGAGGCAGAGAGTGTGTGGGAGTGTGTGTGTGTCAGTGGGAGTGTTTGAGTGTGTGTGGGAGTGTGTGTGTGTCAGTGGGAGTGTTTGAGTGTGTGTGGGAGTGTGTGTGTGTCAGTGGGAGTGTTTGAGTGTGTGTGTCAGTGGGAGTGAGAGACAGAGAGTGTGTGTGGGAGTGTGTGTGTGTCAGTGGGAGTGTTTGAGTGTGTGTGGGAGAGTGTGTGTGTGTCAGTGGGAGTGTTTGAGTTGTGTGTTAGTGGGAGTGAGAGACAGAGAGTGTGTGTGGGAGTGTGTGTGTGTGTCAGTGGGAGTGAGAGACAGAGAGTGTGTGTGGGAGTGTGTGTGTCAGTGGGAGTGTGCGTAGGTCTGTGTGTTTGTGCAGCGGGAGTGTGCGTGGGTCTGTGTGCACAACGGGAGTGTGCGCGGGTCTGTGTATGTGTGCGGTGGGAGTGTGCGTAGGTCTGTGTGTGTGTGCGGTGGGAGTGTGTGTGGGTCTGTGTGTGTGCGGCGGGAGTGTGTGTGGGTGTGTGTGTGTGTGCGGCGGGAGTGTGTGTGGGTCTGTGTGTGTGTGCGGCGGGAGTGTGTGTGGGTCTGTGTGTGTGTGTGCGGCGGGAGTGTATGTGGGTCTGTGTGTGCGGCGGGAGTGTGTGTGGGTCTGTGCGTGTGTGTGCGGCGGGAGTGTGTGTGGGTCTGTGTGTGTGTGTGCGGTGGGTGTGTGTGTGGGTCTGTGTGTGTGTGCGGTGGGAGTGTGTGTGGGTCTGTGGGTGTGTGTGCGGCGGGAGTGTGTGTGGGTCTGTGTGTGTGTGCGGCGGGAGTGTGTGTGGGTCTGTGTGTGTGCGGTGGGAGTGTGTGTGGGTCTGTGTGTGTGTGCGGTGGGAGTGTGTGTGGGTCTGTGTGTGTGCGGTGGGAGTGTGTGTGGGTCTGTGTGTGTGTGTGCGGCGGGAGTGTGTGTGGGTCTGTGTGTGTGCGGCGGGAGTGTGTGTGGGTCTGTGTGTGTGCGGCGGGAGTGTGTGTGGGTCTGTGTGTGTGTGCGGGAGTTTGTGTGGGTCTGTGTGTGTGCGCGGCGGGAGTGTGTGTGGGTCTGTGTGTGTGCGCGGTGGGAGTGTGTGTGGGTCTGTGTGTGTGCGCGGTGGGAGTGTGTGTGGGTCTGTGTGTGTGTGCGGTGGGAGTGTGTGTGGGTCTGTGTGTGTGTGCGGTGGGAGTGTGTGTGGGTCTGTGTGTGTGTGCGGTGGGAGTGTGTGTGGGTCTGTGTGTGTGAGCGGTGGGAGTGTGTGTGGGTCTGTGTGTGTGCGGTGGGAGTGTGTGTGGGTCTGTGTGTGTGTGCGGTGGGAGTGTGTGTGGGTCTGTGTGTGTGCGGTGGGAGTGTGTGTGGGTCTGTGTGTGTGTGCGGTGGGACTGTGTGTGGGTCTGTGTGTGTGCTGCGGGAGTGTGTGTGGGTCTGTGTGTGTGCGGTGGGAGTGTGTGTGGGTCTGTGTGTGTGTGCGGTGGGAGTGTGTGTGGGTCTGTGTGTGTGTGCGGTGGGAGTGTGTGTGGGTCTGTGTGTGTGTGTGCGGTGGGAGTGTGTGTGGGTCTGTGTGTGTGTGTGCGGTGGGAGTGTGGGTGGGTCTGTGTGTGTGCGGCGGGACTGTGTGTGGGTCTGTGTGTGTGTGCTGCGGGAGTGTGTGTGGGTCTGTGTGTGAGTGCGGTGGGAGTGTGTGTGGGTCTGTGTGTGTTTGCGGCGGGAGTGTGTGTGGGTCAGTGTGTGTGTGCGGTGGGAGTGTGTGTGGGTCTGTGTGTGTGTGTGCGGCGGGAGTGTGCGTGGGTCTGTGTGTGTGTGCGGTGGGAGTGTGTGTGGGTCTGTGTGTGTGTGCGGTGGGAGTGTGTGTGGGTCTGTGTGTGTGTGCGGTGGGAGTGTGTGTGGGTCTGTGTGTGTGTGTGCGGCGGGAGTGTGCGTGGGTCTGTGTGTGTGTGCGGTGGGAGTGTGTGTGGATCTGTGTGTGTGCGGTGGGAGTGTGTGTGGTTCTGTGTGTGTGCGGCGGGAGTGTGTGTGGGTCTGTGTGTGTGTGCGGCAGGAGTGTGTGTGGGTCTGTGTGTGAGTGCGGTGGGAGTGTGTGTCGGTCTGTGTGTGTGTGCGGCGGGAGTGTGTGTGGGTCTGTGTGTGTGTGCAGCGGGAGTGTGTGTGGGTCTGTGTGTGTGTGTGCGGTGGGTGTGTGTGTGGGTCTGTGTGTGTGTGCGGCGGGAGTGTGTATGTGCGGCGGGAGTGTGTGTGGGTCTGTGTGTGTGCGGTGGGAGTGTGTGTGAGTCTGTGTGTGTGCGGTGGGAGTGTGTGTGGGTCTGTGTGTGTGTGCGGTGGGACTGTGTGTGGGTCTGTGTGTGTGCTGCGGGAGTGTGTGTGGGTCTGTGTGTGTGCGGTGGGAGTGTGTGTGGGTCTGTGTGTGTGCGGTGGGAGTGTGTGTGGGTCTGTGTGTGTGTGCGGTGGGAGTGTGTGTGGGTCTGTGTGTGTGTGCGGTGGGAGTGTGTGTGGGTCTGTGTGTGTGTGTGCGGTGGGAGTGTGTGTGGGTCTGTGTGTGTGTGTGCGGTGGGAGTGTGTGTGGGTCTGTGTGTGTGCGGCGGGAGTGTGTGTGGGTCTGTGTGTGTGTGCGGCGGGAGTGTGTGTGGGTCTGTGTGTGAGTGCGGTGGGAGTGTGTGTGGATCTGTGTGTGTTTGCGGCGGGAGTGTGTGTGGGTCAGTGTGTGTGTGCGGTGGGACTGTGTGTGGGTCTGTGTGTGTGCGGCGGGAGTGTGTGTGGGTCTGTGTGTGTGTGTGCGGCGGGAGTGTGCGTGGGTCTGTGTGTGTGTGCGGTGGGAGTGTGTGTGGGTCTGTGTGTGTGTGTGCGGTGGGAGTGTGTGTGGGTCTGTGTGTGTGTGCGGTGGGAGTGTGTGTGGGTCTGTGTGTGTGTGCGGCGGGAGTGTGTGTGGGTCTGTGTGTGTGCGGTGGGAGTGTGTGTGGGTCTGTGTGTGTGCGGTGGGAGTGTGTGTGGGTCTGTGTGTGTGTGCGGCGGGAGTGTGCGTGGGTCTGTGTGTGTGTGCGGTGGGAGTGTGTGTGGGTCTGTGTGTGTGTGCGGTGGGAGTGTGTGTGGGTCTGTGTGTGTGCGGTGGGAGTGTGTGTGGATCTGTGTGTGTGCGGTGGGAGTGTGTGTGGTTCTGTGTGTGTGCGGCGGGAGTGTGTGTGGGTCTGTGTGTGTGTGCGGCAGGAGTGTGTGTGGGTCTGTGTGTGAGTGCGGTGGGAGTGTGTGTGGGTCTGTGTGTGTGTGCGGCGGGAGTGTGTGTGGGTCTGTGTGTGTGTGCAGCGGGAGTGTGTGTGGGTCTGTGTGTGTGTGTGCGGTGGGTGTGTGTGTGGGTCTGTGTGTGTGTGCGGCGGGAGTGTGTATGTGCGGCGGGAGTGTGTGTGGGTCTGTGTGTGTGCGGTGGGAGTGTGTGTGAGTCTGTGTGTGTGCGGTGGGAGTGTGTGTGGGTCTGTGTGTGTGTGCGGTGGGACTGTGTGTGGGTCTGTGTGTGTGCTGCGGGAGTGTGTGTGGGTCTGTGTGTGTGCGGTGGGAGTGTGTGTGGGTCTGTGTGTGTGCGGTGGGAGTGTGTGTGGGTCTGTGTGTGTGTGCGGTGGGAGTGTGTGTGGGTCTGTGTGTGTGTGCGGTGGGAGTGTGTGTGGGTCTGTGTGTGTGTGTGCGGTGGGAGTGTGTGTGGGTCTGTGTGTGTGTGTGCGGTGGGAGTGTGTGTGGGTCTGTGTGTGTGCGGCGGGAGTGTGTGTGGGTCTGTGTGTGTGTGCGGCGGGAGTGTGTGTGGGTCTGTGTGTGAGTGCGGTGGGAGTGTGTGTGGATCTGTGTGTGTTTGCGGCGGGAGTGTGTGTGGGTCAGTGTGTGTGTGCGGTGGGAGTGTGTGTGGGTCTGTGTGTGTGCGGCGGGAGTGTGTGTGGGTCTGTGTGTGTGCGGTGGGAGTGTGTGTGGGTCTGTGTGTGTGTGTGCGGCGGGAGTGTGCGTGGGTCTGTGTGTGTGTGCGGTGGGAGTGTGTGTGGGTCTGTGTGTGTGTGTGCGGTGGGAGTGTGTGTGGGTCTGTGTGTGTGTGCGGTGGGAGTGTGTGTGGGTCTGTGTGTGTGTGCGGCGGGAGTGTGTGTGGGTCTGTGTGTGTGCGGTGGGAGTGTGTGTGGGTCTGTGTGTGTGCGGTGGGAGTGTGTGTGGGTCTGTGTGTGTGTGCGGCGGGAGTGTGTGTGGGTCTTTGTGTGTGTGTGCGGCGGGAGTGTGTGTGGGTCTGTGTGTGTGCGGTGGGAGTGTGTGTGGGTCTTTGTGTGTGTGTGCGGTGGGAGTGTGTGTGGGTGTGTGTGTGCGGTGGGAGTGTGAGTGGGTCTGTGTGTGTGTGCGGCGGGTGTGTGTGTGGGTCTGTGTGTGTGTGTGCGGCGGGAGTGTGTGTGGGTCTGTGTGTGTGTGTGCGGCGGGAGTGTGTGTGGGTCTGTGTGTGTGTGTGCGGCGGGAGTGTGTGTGGGTCTGTGTGTGTGTGTGCGGCGGGAGGGTGTGTGGGTCTGTGTGTGTGCGGTGGGAGTGTGTGTGGGTCTGTGTGTGTGTGTGCGGCGGGTGTGTGTGTGGGTCTGTGTGTGTGTGTGCGGTGGGAGTGTGTGTGGGTCTGTGTGTGTGCGGCGGGAGTGTGTGTGGGTCTGTGTGTGTGTGCGGGAGTGTGTGTGGGTCTGTGTGTGTGTGCGGTGGGAGTGTGTATGGGTCTGTGTGTGTGTGTGCGGGAGTGTGTGTGGGTCTGTGTGTGTGTGCGGTGGGAGTGTGTGTGGGTCTGTGTGTGTGTGTGCGGCGGGCGTGTGTGTGGGTCTGTGTGTGTGTGCGGTGGGAGTGTGTGTGGGTCTGTGTGTGTGTGCGGCGGGAGTGTGTGTGGGTCTGTGTGTGTGTGCGGTGGGAGTGTGTGTGGGTCTGTGTGTGTGTGTGCGGTGGGAGTGTGTGTGGGTCTGTGTGTGTGTGTGCGGTGGGAGTGTGTGTGGGTCTGTGTGTGTGCGGCGGGAGTTTGTGTGGGTCCGTGTGTGTGTGCGGCGGGAGTGTGTGTGGGTCTGTGTGTGAGTGCGGTGGGAGTGTGTGTGGGTCTGTGTGTGTGTGCGGCGGGAGTGTGTGTGGGTCTGTGTGTGTGTGCGGTGGGAGTGTGTGTGGGTCTGTGTGTGTGTGCGGCGGGAGTGTGTGTGGGTCTGTGTGTGTGTGCGGTGGGAGTGTGTGTGGGTCTATGTGTGTGTGCGGTGGGAGTGTGTTTGGGTCTGTGTGTGTGTGCGGTGGGAGTGTGGGTGGGTCTGTGTGTGTGTGTGTGTGCGGCAGGAGTGTGTGTGGGTCTGTGGATGTGTGTGGCAGGAATGTGTGTGGGTCTGTGTGTGTGTGCGGCGGGAGTGTGTGTGGGTCTGTATATGTGTGTGGCAGGAGTGTGTGTGGGTCTGTGTGTGTGTGCGGTGGGAGTGTGTGTGGGTCTGTGTGTGTGTGCGGCGGGAGTGTGTGTGGGTCTGTGTGTGTGTGCGGCGGGAGTGTGTGTGGGTGTGTGTGTGTGCGGCGGGAGTGTGTGTGGGTCTGTGTGTGTGCGGCGGGAGTGTGTGTGGGTCTGTGTGTGTGTGCGGCGGGAGTGTGTGTGGGTCTGTGTGTGTGTGCGGTGGGAGTGTGTGTGGGTCTGTGTGTGTGTGCGGCGGGAGTGTGTGTGGGTCTGTGTGTGTGTGCGGTGGGAGTGTGTGTGGGTCTGTGTGTGTCTGTGCGGCGGGAGTGTGTGTGGGTCTGTGTGTGTGCGGCGGGAGCGTGTGTGGGTCTGTGTGTGTGTGCGGTGGGAGTGTGTGTGGGTCTGTGTGTGTGTGCGGTGGGAGTGTGTGTGGGTCTGTGTGTGTGCGGTGGGAGTGTGTGTGGGTCTGTGTGTGTGTGCGGTGGGAGTGTGTGTGGGTCTGTGTGTGTGTGCGGCGGGAGTGTGTGTGGGTCTGTGTGTGTGCGGCGGGAGTGTGTGTGGGTCTGTGTGTGTGCGGTGGGAGTGTGTGTGGGTCTGTGTGTGTGCGGCGGGAGTGTGTGTGGGTCTGTGTGTGTGTGCGGCGGGAGTGTGTGTGGGTCTGTGTGTGTGTGCGGTGGGAGTGTGTGTGGGTCTGTGTGTGTACGGCGGGAGTGTGTGTGGGTCTGTGTGTGTGCGGTGGGAGTGTGTGTGGGTCTGTGTGTGTGCGGCGGGAGTGTGTGTGGGTCTGTGTGTGAGCGGCGGGAGTGTGTGTGGGTCTGTGTGAGTGTGGTGGGAGTGTGTGTGGGTCTGTGTGTGTGTGTGTGTGTGCGGCGGGAGTGTGTGTGGGTCTGTGTGTGTGTGCGGCGGGAGTGTGTGTGGGTCTGTGTGTGTGTGCGGTGGGAGTGTGTGTGGGTCTGTGTGTGTGCGGTGGGAGTGTGTGTGGGTCTGTGTGTGTGTGTGCGGTGGGAGTGTGTGTGGGTCTGTGTGTGAGTGTGCGGTGGGAGTGTGTGTGGGTCTGTGTGTGTGTGCGGCGGGAGTGTGTGTGGTTCTGTGTGTGTGTGCGGTGGGAGTGTGTGTGGGTCTGTGTGAGTGTGTGCGGTGGGAGTGTGTGTGGGTTTGTGTGTGTGCGGCGGGAGTGTGTGTGGGTCTGTCTGTGTGTGTGTGCGGCGGGAGTGTGTGTGGGTCTGTCTGTGTGTGTGTGCGGCGGGAGTGTGTGTGGGTCTGTGTGTGTGTGCGGTGGGAGTGTGTGTGGGTCTGTGTGTGTGTGTGCGGTGGGAGTGTGTGTGGGTCTGTGTGTGTGTGTGTGCGGTGGGAATGTGTGTGGGTCTGTGTGTGTGTGCGGTGGGAGTGTGTGTGGGTCTGTCTGTGTGTGTGCGGTGGGAGTGTGTATGGGTCTGTGTGTGTGTGCGGTGGGAGTGTGTGTGGGTCTGTGTGTGTGCGGTGGGAGTGTGTGTGGGTCTGTGTGTGTGTGAGCGGCGGGAGTGTGTGTGGGTCTGTGTGTGTGTGGTGGGAGTGTGTGTGGGTCTGTGTGTGTGTGTGTGTGCGGCGGGAGTGTGTGTGGGTCTGTGTGGGTGTGCGGCGGGAGTGTGTGTGGGTCTGTGTGTGTGTGCGGTGGGAGTGTGTGTGGGTCTGGGTGTGTGCGGCGGGAGTGTGTGTGGGTCTGTGTGTGTGCGGCGGGAGTGTGTGTGGGTCTGTGTGTGTGCGGTGGGAGTGTGTGTGGGTCTGTGTGTGTGTGCGGCGGGAGTGTGTGTGGGTCTGTGTGTGTGTGACGGGTGTGTGTGTGGGTCTGTGTGTGTGCGGTGGGAGTGTGTGTGGGTCTGTGTGTGTGTGCGGCGGGAGTGTGTGTGGGTCTGTGTGTGTGTGCGGCGGGAGTGTGTGTGCGTCTATGTGTGTGCGGTGGGAGTGTGTGTGGGTCTGTGTGTGTGCGGTGGGAGTGTGTGTGGGACTGTGTGTGTGTGCGGCGGGAGTGTGTGTGGGTCAGTGTGTGTACGGTGGGAGTGTGTGTGGGTCTGTGTGTGTGTGTGCGGCGGGAGTGTGTGTGGGTCTGTGTGTGTGTGCGGCAGGAGTGTGTGTGGGTCTGTGTGTGTGTGCGGTGGGAGTGTGTGTGGGTCTGTGCGTGTGTGCGGCGGGAGTGTGTGTGGGTCTGTGTGTGTGTGCGGTGGGAGTGTGTGTGGGTCTGTGTGTGTGTGCGGCGGGAGTGTGTGTGGGTCTGTGTGTGTGTGCGGCGGGAGTGTGTGTGGGTCTGTGTGTGTGTGCGGTGGGAGTGTGTGTGGGTCTGTGTGTGTGTGTGCGGCGGGAGTGTGTGTGGGTCTGTGTGTGTGCGGCGGGAGTGTGTGTGGGTCTGTGTGTGTGTGCGGTGGGAGTGTGTGTGGGTCTGTGTGTGTGTGCGGCGGGAGTGTGTGTGGGTCTGTGTGTGTGTGTGCGGTGGGAGTGTGTGTGGGTCTGTGTGTGTGTGTGCGGTGGGAGTGTGTGTGGGTCTGTGTGTGTGTGCGGCGGGAGTGTGTGTGGGTCTGTGTGTGTGTGCGGTGGGAGTGTGTGTGGGTCTGTGTGTGTGCGGCGGGAGTGTGTGTGGGTCTGTGTGTGTGTGCGGCGGGAGTATGTGTGGGTCTGTGTGTGTGTGACGGGTGTGTGTGTGGGTCTGTGTGTGTGCGGTGGGAGTGTGTGTGGGTCTGTGTGTGTGTGCGGCGGGAGTGTGTGTGGGTCTGTGTGTGTGTGTGCGGCGGGAGTGTGTGTGGGTCTGTGTGTGTGTGTGCGGTGGGAGTGTGTGTGGGTCTGTGTGTGTGTGGTGGGAGTGTGTGTGGGTCTGTGTGTGTGTGAGGTGGGAGTGTGTGTGGGTCTGTGTGTGTGTTTGCGGTGGGAGTGTGTGTGGGTCTGTGTGTGTGTGTGCGGTGGGAGTGTGTGTGGGTCTGTGTGTGTGTGCGGCGGGAGTGTGTGTGGGTCTGTGTGTGTGTGTGCGGCGGGAGTGTGTGTGGGTCTGTGTGTGTGTGCGGTGGGAGTGTGTGTGGGTCTGTGTGTGTGTGTGCGGTGGGAGTGTGTGTGGGTCTGTGTGTGTGTGCGGCGGGAGTGTGTGTGGGTCTGTGTGTGTGTGCGGTGGGAGTGTGTGTGGGTCTGTGTGTGTGTGCGGCGGGAGTGTGTGTGGGTCTGTGTGTGTGTGTGCGGTGGGAGTGTGTGTGGGTCTGTGTGTGTGTGCGGTGGGAGTGTGTCTGGGTCTGTGTGTGTGTGCGGTGGGAGTGTGTGTGGGTCTGTGTGTGTGTGTGTGGGAGTGTGTGTGGGTCTGTGTGTGTGTGTGTGGGAGTGTGTGTGGGTCTGTGTGTGTGCGGTGGGAGTGTGTGTGGGTCTGTGTGTGTGTGTGCGGCGGGCGTGTGTGTGGGTCTGTGTGTGTGTGCGGTGGGAGTGTGTGTGGGTCTGTGTGTGTGCGCGGCGGGAGTGTGTGTGGGTCTGTGTGTGTGCGCGGCGGGAGTGTGTGTGGGTCTGTGTGTGTGCGGCGGGAGTGTGTGTGGGTCTGTGTGTGTGCGGCGGGAGTGTGTGTGGGTCTGTGTGTGTGTGCGGTGGGATTGTGTGTGGGTCTGTGTGTGTGCGGCGGGAGTGTGTGTGGGTCTGTGTGTGTGCGGCGGGAGTGTGTGTGGGTCTGTGTGTGTATGCGGCGGGAGTGTGTGTGGGTCTGTGTGTGTGCGGCGGGAGTGTGTGTTGGTCTCTGTGTGTGTGCGGTGGGAGTGTGTGTGGGTCTGTGTGTGTGTGCGGTGGGAGTGTGTGTGGGTCTGTGTGTGTGTGCGGCGGGAGTGTGTGTGGGTCTGTGTGTGTGTGTGCGGTGGGAGTGTGTGTGGGTCTGTGTGTGTGCGGTGGGAGTGTGTGTGGGTCTGTGTGTGTGTGCGGCGGGAGTGTGTGTGGGTCTGTGTGTGTGTGTGGCGGGAGTGTGTGTGGGTCTGTGTGTGTGTGTTGGGAGTGTGTGTGGGTCTGTGTGTGTGCGGTGGGAGTGTGTGTGGGTCTGTGTGTGTGCGGTGGGAGTGTGTGTGGGTCTGTGTGTGTGTGGGCGGTGGGAGTGTGTGTGGGTCTGTGTGTGTGTGTGCGGCGGGAGTGTGTGTGGGTCTGTGTGTGTGTGTTGGGAGTGTGTGTGGGTCTGTGTGTGTGCGGTGGGAGTGTGTGTGGGTCTGTGTGTGTGCGGTGGGAGTGTGTGTGGGTCTGTGTGTGTGTGGGCGGTGGGAGTGTGTGTGGGTCTGTGTGTGTGTGCGGCGGGAGTGTGTGTGGGTCTCTGTGCGTGTGTGGCGGGAGTGTGTGTGGGTCTGTGTGTGTGGGTCTGTGTGTGTGCGGTGGGAGTGTGTGTGGGTCTGTGTGTGTGTTTTGGGAGTGTGTGTGGGTCTGTGTGTTTGTGTGCGGTGGGAGTGTGTGTGGGTCTGTGTGTGTGTGTGGCGGGAGTGTGTGTGGGTCTGTGTGAGTGTGTTGGGAGTGTGTGTGGGTCTGTGTGTGTGTGCGGCGGGAGTGTGTGTGGGTCTGTGTGTGTGTGTGGCGGGAGTGTGTGTGGGTCTGTGTGTGTGTGTTGGGAGTGTGTGTGGGTCTGTGTGTGTGCGGTGGGAGTGTGTGTGGGTCTGTGTGTGTGCGGTGGGAGTGTGTGTGGGTCTGTGTGTGTGTGTGCGGTGGGAGTGTGTGTGGGTCTGTGTGTGTGTGCGGCGGGAGTGTGTGTGGGTCTCTGTGCGTGTGTGGCGGGAGTGTGTGTGGGTCTGTCTGTGTGTGTTGGGAGTGTGTGTGGGTCTGGGTGTGTGCGGTGGGAGTGTGTGTGGGTCTGTGTGTGTGCGGTGGGAGTGTGTGTGGTTCTGTGTGTGTGTGTGCGGTGGGAGTGTGTGTGGGTCTGTGTGTGTGCGGCGGGAGTGTGTGTGGGTCTGTGTGTGTGTGCGGCGGGAGTGTGTGTGGGTCTGTGTGTGTGTGTGCGGCGGGAGTGTGTGTGGGTCTGTGTGTGTGTGCGGCGGGAGTTTGTGTGGGTCTGTGTGTGTGTGCGGCGGGAGTGTGTGTGGGTCTGTGTGTGTGTGCGGCGGGAGTGTGTGTGGGTCTGTGTGTGTGTGTGCGGCGGGAGTGTGTGTGGGTCTGTGTATGTGTGCGGTGGGAGTGTGTGTGGGTCTGTGTGTGTGTGCGGTGGGAGTGTGTGTGGGTCTGTGTGTGTGTGCGGCGGGAGTGTGTGTGGGTCTGTGTGTGTGTGTGCGGTGGGAGTGTGTGTGGGTCTGTGTGTGTGTGTGCGGCAGGAGTGTGTGTGGGTTTGTGTGTGTGCGCGGCGGGAGTGTGTGTGGGTCTGTGTGTGTGTGCGGCGGGAGTGTGTGTGGGTCTGTGTGTGTGCGGCGGGAGTGTGTGTGGGTCTGTGTGTGTGTGCGGCAGGAGTGTGTGTGGGTCTGTGTGTGTGCGGCGGGAGTGTGTGTGTGCGGTGGGAGTGTGTGTGGGTCTGTGTGTGTTTGTGTGCGGTGGGAGTGTGTGTGGGTCTGTGTGTGTGTGTGCGGTGGGAGTGTGTGTGGGTCTGTGTGTGTGTGCGGCGGGAGTGTGTGTGGGTCTGTGTGTGTGTGTGCGGTGGGAGTGTGTGTGGGTCTGTGTGTGTGTGTGCGGTGGGAGTGTGTGTGGGTCTGTATGTGTGTGTGCGGCGGGAGTGTGTGTGGGTCTGTGTGTGCGGCGGGAGTGTGTGTGGGTCTGTGTGTGTGTGTGCGGCGGGAGTGTGTGTGGGTCTGTGTGTGTGCGGTGGGAGTGTGTGTGGGTCTGTGTGTGTGTGTGCGGCGGGAGTGTGTGTGGGTCTGTGTGTGTGTGTGCGGCGGGAGTGTGTGTGGGTCTGTGTGTGTGTGCGGCGGGAGTGTGTGTGGGTCTGTGTGTGTGCGGCGGGAGTGTGTGTGGGTCTGTGTGTGAGTGCGGTGGGAGTGTGTGTGGGTCTGTGTGTGTGTGCGGCGGGAGTGTGTGTGGGTCTGTGTGTGTGCGGTGGGAGTGTGTGTGGGTCTGTGTGTGTGTGACGGGAGTGTGTGTGGGTCTGTGTGTGTGCGGTGGGAGTGTGTGTGGATCTGTGTGTGTGTGACGGGAGTGTGTGTGGGTCTGTGTGTGTGCGGTGGGTGTGTGTGTGGATCTGTGTGTGTGTGACGGGAGTGTGTGTGGGTCTGTGTGTGTGTGCGGTGGGAGTGTGTGTGGGTCTGTGTGTGTGTGCGGCGGGAGTGTGTGTGGGTCTGTGTGTGTGTGCGGTGGGAGTGTGCGTGGGTCTGTGTGTTTGCGGTGGGAGTGTGCGTGGGTCTGTGTGTGTGTGCGGCAGGAGTGTGTGTGGGTCTGTGTGTGTGTGCGGTGGGAGTGTGTGTGGGTCTGTGTGTGCGGTGGGAGTGTGAGTGGGTCTGTGTGTGTGTGCGGCAGGAGTGTGTGTGGGTCTGTGTGTGTGCGGTGGGAGTGTGTGTGGGTCTGTGTGTGTGCGGTGGGAGTGTGTGTGGGTCTGTGTGTGTGTGCGGTGGGAGTGTGTGTGGGTCTGTGTGTGTGTGCGGTGGGAGTGTGTTTGGGTCTGTGTGTGTGTGTGCGGTGGCAGTGTGTGTGGGTCTGTGTGTGTGTGTGTGCGGTGGGAGTGTGTGTGGGTCTGTGTGTGTGTGCGGCGGGAGTGTGTGTGGGTCTGTGTGTGTGTGCGGTGGGAGTGTGTGTGGGTCTGTGTGTGTGTGTGCGGTGGGAGTGTGTGTGGGTCTGTGTGTGTGTGCGGTGGGAGTGTGTGTGGGTCTGTGTGTGTGCGGTGGGAGTGTGTGTGGGTCTGTGTGTGTGTGCAGTGGGAGTGTGTGTGGGTCTGTGTGTGTGTGCAGTGGGAGTGTGCGTGGGTCTGTGTGTGTGCGGCGGGAGTGTGTGTGGGTCTGTGTGTGTGCAGCGGGAGTGTGTGTGGGTCTGTGTGTTTGCGGTGGGAGTGTGTGTGGGTCTGTGTGTGTGTGCAGTGGGAGTGTGTGTGGGTCTGTGTGTGTGTGCAGTGGGAGTGTGTGTGGGTCTGTGTGTGTGTGCGGCGGGAGTGTGTGTGGGTCTGTGTGTGTGTGCGGCGGGAGAGTGTGTGTGTCTGTGTGTGTGTGCGGTGGGAGTGTGTGTGGGTCTGTGTGTGTGCGGCGGGAGTGTGTGTGGGTCTGTGTGTGTGTGTGCGGTGGGAGTGTGTGTGTGTCTGTGTGTGTGTGTGGTGGGAGTGTGTGTGGGTCTGTGTGTGTGTGTGCGGCGGGAGTGTGTGTGGGTCTGTGTGTGTGTGCGGTGGGGGTGTGTGTGGGTCTGTGTGTGTGCGGCGGGAGAGTGTGTTGGTCTGTGTGTGTGTGCGGTGGGAGTGTGTGTGGGTCTGTGTGTGTGTGCAGTGGGAGTGTGTGTGGGTCTGTGTGTGTGTGCGGTGGGAGTGTGTGTGGGTCTGTGTGTGTGTGCGGCGGGAGTGTGTGTGGGTCTGTGTGTGTGTGTGCGGTGGGAGTGTGTGTGGGTCTGTGTGTGTGCGGTGGGAGTGTGTGTGGGTCTGTGTGTGTGTGTGCGGCGGGAGTGTGTGTGGGTCTGTGTGTGTGTGTGGCGGGATGTGTGTGGGTCTGTGTGTGTGTTGGGAGTGTGTGTGGGTCTGTGTGTGTGCGGTGGGAGTGTGTGTGGGTCTGTGTGTGTGCGGTGGGAGTGTGTGTGGGTCTGTGTGTGTGTGTGCGGTGGGAGTGTGTGTGGGTCTGTGTGTGTGTGCGGCGGGAGTGTGTGTGGGTCTCTGTGTGTGTGTGGCGGGAGTGTGTGTGGGTCTGTGTGTGTGTGTTGGGAGTGTGTGTGGGTCTGTGTGTGTGCGGTGGGAGTGTGTGTGGGTCTGTGTGTGTGCGGTGGGAGTGTGTGTGGTTCTGTGTGTGTGTGTGCGGTGGGAGTGTGTGTGGGTCTGTGTGTGTGCGGCGGGAGTGTGTGTGGGTCTGTGTGTGTGTGCGGCGGGAGTGTGTGTGGGTCTGTGTGTGTGTGTGCGGCGGGAGTGTGTGTGGGTCTGTGTGTGTGTGCGGCGGGAGTGTGTGTGGGTCTGTGTGTGTGTGCGGTGGGAGTGTGTGTGGGTCTGTGTGTGTGTGCGGCGGGAGTGTGTGTGGGTCTGTGTGTGTGTGCGGCGAGAGTGTGTGTGGGTCTGTGTGTGTGTGCGGCGGGAGTGTGTGTGGGTCTGTGTGTGTGTGTGCGGCGGGAGTGTGTGTGGGTCTGTGTATGTGTGCGGCAGGAGTGTGTGTGGGTCTGTGTGTGTGCGACGGGAGTGTGTGTGGATCTGTGTGTGTGCGGCGGGAGTGTGTGTGGGTCTGTGTGTGTGTGTGCGGCGGGAGTGTGTGTGGGTCTGTGTGTGTGTGCGGCAGGAGTGTGTGTGGGTCTGTGTGTGTGCGGCGGGAGTGTGTGTGTGCGGTGGGAGTGTGTGTGGGTCTGTGTGTGTGTGTGCGGTGGGAGTGTGTGTGGGTCTGTGTGTGTGTGCGGCGGGAGTGTGTGTGGGTCTGTGTGTGTGTGCGGTGGGAGTGTGTGTGGGTCTGTGTGTGTGTGTGCGGTGGGAGTGTGTGTGGGTCTGTGTGTGTGTGTGCGGCGGGAGTGTGTGTGTGGGTCTGTGTGTGCGGCGGGAGTGTGTGTGGGTCTGTGTGTGTGTGTGCGGCGGGAGTGTGTGTGGGTCTGTGTGTGTGCGGTGGGAGTGTGTGTGGGTCTGTGTGTGTGTGTGCGGCGGGAGTGTGTGTGGGTCTGTGTGTGTGTGTGCGGCGGGAGT
The DNA here is from genome assembly GCF_047496795.1 of Chiloscyllium punctatum. Lineage (NCBI taxonomy): Eukaryota > Metazoa > Chordata > Chondrichthyes > Orectolobiformes > Hemiscylliidae > Chiloscyllium > Chiloscyllium punctatum. The sequence goes on from NC_092772.1 coordinate 27,745,349, forward strand.
GTGTGTGGGTCTGTGTGTGTGTGCGGCGGGAGTGTGTGTGGGTCTGTGTGTGTGCGGCGGGAGGGTGTGTGGGTCTGTGTGTGAGTGCGGTGGGAGTGTGTGTGGGTCTGTGTGTGTGTGCGGCGGGAGTGTGTGTGGGTCTGTGTGTGTGCGGTGGGAGTGTGTGTGGGTCTGTGTGTGTGTGTGACGGGAGTGTGTGTGGGTCTGTGTGTGTGCGGTGGGAGTGTGTGTGGATCTGTGTGTGTGTGTGCGGCGGGAGTGTGTGTGGGTCTGTGTGTGTGTGTGGCGGGAGTGTGTGTGGGTCTGTGTGTGTGTTTTGGGAGTGTGTGTGGGTCTGTGTGTGTGCGGTGGGAGTGTGTGTGGGTCTGTGTGTGTGCGGTGGGAGTGTGTGTGGGTCTGTTTGTGTGTGTGCGGTGGGAGTGTGTGTGGGTCTGTGTGTGTGTGCGGCGGGAGTGTGTGTGGGTCTCTGTGTGTGTGTGGCGGGAGTGTGTGTGGGTCTGTCTGTGTGTGTTGGGAGTGTGTGTGGGTCTGTGTGTGTGCGGTGGGAGTGTGTGTGGTTCTGTGTGTGTGTGTGCGGTGGGAGTGTGTGTGGGTCTGTGTGTGTGCGGCGGGAGTGTGTGTGGGTCTGTGTGTGTGTGGGTCTGTGTGTGTGTGTGCGGCGGGAGTGTGTGTGGGTCTGTGTGTGTGTGCGGCGGGAGTTTGTGTGGGTCTGTGTGTGTGTGCGGCGGGAGTGTGTGTGGGTCTGTGTGTGTGTGCGGCGGGAGTGTGTGTGGGTCTGTGTGTGTGTGTGCGGCGGGAGTGTGTGTGGGTCTGTGTGTGTGCGGTGGGAGTGTGTGTGGGTCTGTGTGTGTGCGGTGGGAGTGTGTGTGGGTCTGTGTGTGTGTGTGCGGTGGGAGTGTGTGTGGGTCTGTGTGTGTGTGCGGTGGGAGTGTGTGTGGGTCTGTGTGTGTGTGCGGCGGGAGTGTGTGTGGGTCTGTGTGTGTGTGTGCGGTGGGAGTGTGTGTGGGTCTGTGTGTGTGTGTGCGGTGGGAGTGTGTGTGGGTCTGTGTGTGTGTGTGCGGCGGGAGTGTGTGTGGGTCTGTGTGTGCGTCGGGAGTGTGTGTGGGTCTGTGTGTGTGTGTGCGGCGGGAGTGTGTGTGGGTCTGTGTGTGTGCGGTGGGAGTGTGTGTGGGTCTGTGTGTGTGTGTGCGGCGGGAGTGTGTGTGGGTCTGTGTGTGTGTGCGGCGGGTGTGTGTGTGGGTCTGTGTGTGTGCGGCGGGAGTGTGTGTGGGTCTGTGTGTGAGCGCGGGGGGAGTGTGTGTGGGTCTGTGTGTGTGTGTGCGGGAGTGTGTGTGGGTCTGTGTGTGTGCGGCGGGAGTGTGTGTGGGTCTGTGTGTGTGCGGCGGGAGTGTGTGTGGGTCTGTGTGTGTGTGCGGCGGGAGTGTGTGTGGGTCTGTGTGTGTGCGGTGGGAGTGTGTGTGGGTCTGTGTGTGTGTGACGGGAGTGTGTGTGGGTCTGTGTGTGTGCGGTGGGAGTGTGTGTGGATCTGTGTGTGTGTGACGGGAGTGTGTGTGGGTCTGTGTGTGTGCGGCGGGAGTGTGTGTGGGTCTGTGTGTGTGTGCGGTGGGAGTGTGCGTGGGTCTGTGTGTGTGTGCGGTGGGAGTGTGTGTGGGTCTGTGTGTGTGCGGTGGGAGTGTGAGTGGGTCTGTGTGTGTGTGCGGCAGGAGTGTGTGTGGGTCTGTGTGTGTGCGGTGGGAGTGTGTGTGGGTCTGTGTGTATGCGGTGGGAGTGTGTGTGGGTCTGTGTGTGTGCGGTGGGAGTGTGTGTGGGTCTGTGTGTGTGTGCGGTGGGAGTGTGTGTGGGTCTGTGTGTGTGTGCGGTGGGAGTGTGTGTGGGTCTGTGTGTGTGTGCGGTGGCAGTGTGAGTGGGTCTGTGTGTGTGCGGTGGGAGTGTGAGTGGGTCTGTGTGTGTGTGTGCGGCGGGAGTGTGTGTGGGTCTGTGTGTGTGCGGTGGGAGTGTGAGTGGGTCTGTGTGTGTGTGTGCGGCGGGAGTGTGTGTGATTCTGTGTGTGTGTGTGCGGTGGGAGTGTGTGTGGGTCTGTGTGTGTGTGCGGCGCAAGTGTGTGTGGGTCTGTGTGTGTGTGCGGTGGGAGTGTGTGTGGGTCTGTGTGTGTGTGTGCGGTGGGAGTGTGTGTGGGTCTGTGTGTGTGTGCGGTGGGAGTGTGTGTGGGTCTGTGTGTGTGCGGTGGGAGTGTGTGTGGGTCTGTGTGTGTGCAGCGGGAGTGTGTGTGGGTCTGTGTGTGTGCGGCGGGAGTGTGTGTGGGTCTGTGTGTGTGCGGTGGAAGTGTGTGTGGGTCTGTGTGTGTGTGCGGCAGGAGTGTGTGTGGGTCTGTGTGTGTGCGGTGGGAGTGTGTGTGGGTCTGTGTGTATGCGGTGGGAGTGTGTGTGGGTCTGTGTGTGTGCGGTGGGAGTGTGTGTGGGTCTGTGTGTGTGTGCGGTGGGAGTGTGTGTTGGTCTGTGTGTGTGTGCGGTGGGAGTGTGTGTGGGTCTGTGTGTGTGTGCGGTGGCAGTGTGAGTGGGTCTGTGTGTGTGCGGTGGGAGTGTGAGTGGGTCTGTGTGTGTGTGTGCGGCGGGAGTGTGTGTGGGTCTGTGTGTGTGCGGTGGGAGTGTGAGTGGGTCTGTGTGTGTGTGTGCGGCGGGAGTGTGTGTGATTCTGTGTGTGTGTGTGCGGTGGGAGTGTGTGTGGGTCTGTGTGTGTGTGCGGCGCAAGTGTGTGTGGGTCTGTGTGTGTGTGCGGTGGGAGTGTGTGTGGGTCTGTGTGTGTGTGTGCGGCGGGAGTGTGTGTGGGTCTGTGTGTGTGTGCGGCGGGAGTGTGTGTGGGTCTGTGTGTGTGCGGTGGGAGTGTGTGTGGGTCTGTGTGTGTGCAGCGGGAGTGTGTGTGGGTCTGTGTGTGTGCGGCGGGAGTGTGTGTGGGTCTGTGTGTGTGTGCGGTTGGAGTGTGTGTGGGTCTGTGTGTGTGTGTGCGGTGGGAGTGTGTGTGGGTCTGTGTGTGTGCGGCGGGAGTGTGTGTGGGTCTGTGTGTGTGCGGCGGGAGTGTGTGTGGGTCTGTGCGTGTGTGCAGCGGGAGAGTGTGTGGGTCTGTGTGTGTGTGTGCGGCGGGAGTGTGTGTGGGTCTGTGTGTGTGCGGCGGGAGTGTGTGTGGGTCTGTGTGTGTGTGCGGCGGGAGTGTGTGTGGGTCTGTGTGTGTGTGCGGCGGGAGTGTGTGTGGGTCTGTGTGTGTGTGCGGCGGGAGTGTGTGTGGGTCTGTGTGTGTGTGCGGCGGGAGTGTGTGTGGGTCTGTGTGTGTGCGGTGGGAGTGTGTGTGGGTCTGTGTGTGTGCGGTGGGAGTGTGTGTGGGTCTGTGTGTGTGTGCGGCGGGAGTGTGTGTGGGTCTGTGTGTGTGTGCGGTGGGAGTGTGTGTGGGTCTGTGTGTGTGCGGTGGGAGTGTGTGTGGGTCTGTGTGTGTGTGCGGTGGGAGTGTGTGTGGGTCTGTGTGTGTGTGCAGCGGGAATGTGTGTGGGTCTGTGTGTGTGTGTGTGTGCGGCGGGAGTGTGTGTGGGTCTGTGTGTGTGTGCGGTGGGAGTGTGTGTGGGTCTGTGTGTGTGTGCGGTGGGAGTGTGTGTGGGTCTGTGTGTGTGTGTGCGGTGGGAGTGTGTGTGGGTCTGTGTGTGTGTGCAGCGGGAATGTGTGTGGGTCTGTGTGTGTGTGTGCGGTGGGAGTGTGTGTGGGTCTGTGTGTGTGTGCGGCGGGAGTGTGTGTGGGTCTGTGTGTGTGTGCGGCGGGAGTGTGTGTGGGTCTGTGTGTGTGTGCGGCGGGAATGTGTGTGCGTCTGTGTGTGTGTGCGGCGGGAGTGTGTGTGGGTCTGTGTGTGTGTGCGGCGGGAGTGTGTGTGGGTCTGTGTGTGAGTGCGGTGGGAGTGTGTGTGGGTCTGTGTGTGTGTGCGGCGGGAGTGTGTGTGGGTCTGTGTGTGTGTGCAGCGGGAGTGTGTGTGGGTCTGTGTGTGTGTGTGCGGTGGGAGTGTGTGTGGGTCTGTGTGTGTGTGCGGCGGGAGTGTGTGTGGGTCTGTGTGTGTGTGCGGCGGGAGTGTGTGTGGGTCTGTGTGTGTGTGCGGCGGGAGTGTGTGTGGGTCTGTGTGTGTGTGCGGCGGGAGTGTGTGTGGGTCTGTGTGTGTGTGCGGCGGGAGTGTGTGTGGGTCTGTGTGTGTGCGGTGGGAGTGTGTGTGGATCTGTGTGTGTGCGGTGGGAGTGTGTGTGGGTCTGTGTGTGTGTGCGGCGGGAGTGTGTGTGGGTCTGTGTGTGTGTGCGGCGGGAGTGTGTGTGGGTCTGTGTGTGTGTGTGCGGTGGGAGTGTGTGTGGGTCTGTGTGTGTGTGTGGTGGGAGTGTGTGTGGATCTGTGTGTGTGTGCGGCGGGAGTGTGTGTGGGTCTGTGTGTGTGCGGTGGGAGTGTGTGTGGGTCTGTGTGTGTGCGGCGGGAGTGTGTGTGGGTCTGTGTGTGTGTGCGGCGGGAGTGTGTGTGGGTCAATGTGTGTGTGCGGTGGGAGTGTGTGTGGGTCTGTGTGTGTGTGCGGCGGGAGTGTGTGTGGGTCTGTGTGTGTGTGCGGCGGGAGTGTGTGTGGGTCTGTGTGTGTGTGCGGCGGGAGTGTGTGTGGGTCTGTGTGTGTGTGCGGCGGGAGTGTGTGTGGGTGTGTGTGTGTGTGCGGCGGGAGTGTGTGTGGGTCTGTGTGTGTGCGGTGGGAGTGTGTGTGGGTCTGTGTGTGTGCGGTGGGAGTGTGTGTGGGTCTGTGTGTGTGTGCGGCGGGAGTGTGTGTGGGTCTGTGTGTGTGTGCGGTGGGAGTGTGTGTGGGTCTGTGTGTGTGTGTGCGGTGGGAGTGTGTGTGGGTCTGTGTGTGTGTGCGGTGGGAGTGTGTGTGGGTCTGTGTGTGTGTGCGGCGGGAGTGTGTGTGGGTCTGTGTGTGTGCGGTGGGAGTGTGTGTGGGTCTGTGTGTGTGCGGTGGGAGTGTGTGTGGGTCTGTGTGTGTGTGTGGCGGGAGTGTGTGTGGGTGTTTGTGTGTGTGTGCGGCGGGAGTGTGTGTGGGTCTGTGTGTGTGTGTGCGGCGGGAGTGTGTGTGGGTCTGTGTGTGTGCGGTGGGAGTGTGAGTGGGTCTGTGTGTGTGTGTGCGGCGGGAGTGTGTGTGATTCTGTGTGTGTGTGTGCGGTGGGAGTGTGTGTGGGTCTGTGTGTGTGTGCGGCGCAAGTGTGTGTGGGTCTGTGTGTGTGTGCGGTGGGAGTGTGTGTGGGTCTGTGTGTGTGTGTGCGGTGGGAGTGTGTGTGGGTCTGTGTGTGTGTGCGGTGGGAGTGTGTGTGGGTCTGTGTGTGTGCGGTGGGAGTGTGTGTGGGTCTGTGTGTGTGCAGCGGGAGTGTGTGTGGGTCTGTGTGTGTGCGGCGGGAGTGTGTGTGGGTCTGTGTGTGTGTGCGGTTGGAGTGTGTGTGGGTCTGTGTGTGTGTGTGCGGTGGGAGTGTGTGTGGGTCTGTGTGTGTGCGGCGGGAGTGTGTGTGGGTCTGTGTGTGTGCGGCGGGAGTGTGTGTGGGTCTGTGCGTGTGTGCAGCGGGAGAGTGTGTGGGTCTGTGTGTGTGTGTGCGGCGGGAGTGTGTGTGGGTCTGTGTGTGTGCGGCGGGAGTGTGTGTGGGTCTGTGTGTGTGTGCGGCGGGAGTGTGTGTGGGTCTGTGTGTGTGTGCGGCGGGAGTGTGTGTGGGTCTGTGTGTGTGTGCGGCGGGAGTGTGTGTGGGTCTGTGTGTGTGTGCGGCGGGAGTGTGTGTGGGTCTGTGTGTGTGCGGTGGGAGTGTGTGTGGGTCTGTGTGTGTGCGGTGGGAGTGTGTGTGGGTCTGTGTGTGTGTGCGGCGGGAGTGTGTGTGGGTCTGTGTGTGTGTGCGGTGGGAGTGTGTGTGGGTCTGTGTGTGTGCGGTGGGAGTGTGTGTGGGTCTGTGTGTGTGTGCGGTGGGAGTGTGTGTGGGTCTGTGTGTGTGTGCAGCGGGAATGTGTGTGGGTCTGTGTGTGTGTGTGTGTGCGGCGGGAGTGTGTGTGGGTCTGTGTGTGTGTGCGGTGGGAGTGTGTGTGGGTCTGTGTGTGTGTGCGGTGGGAGTGTGTGTGGGTCTGTGTGTGTGTGTGCGGTGGGAGTGTGTGTGGGTCTGTGTGTGTGTGCAGCGGGAATGTGTGTGGGTCTGTGTGTGTGTGTGCGGTGGGAGTGTGTGTGGGTCTGTGTGTGTGTGCGGCGGGAGTGTGTGTGGGTCTGTGTGTGTGTGCGGCGGGAGTGTGTGTGGGTCTGTGTGTGTGTGCGGCGGGAATGTGTGTGCGTCTGTGTGTGTGTGCGGCGGGAGTGTGTGTGGGTCTGTGTGTGTGTGCGGCGGGAGTGTGTGTGGGTCTGTGTGTGAGTGCGGTGGGAGTGTGTGTGGGTCTGTGTGTGTGTGCGGCGGGAGTGTGTGTGGGTCTGTGTGTGTGTGCAGCGGGAGTGTGTGTGGGTCTGTGTGTGTGTGTGCGGTGGGAGTGTGTGTGGGTCTGTGTGTGTGTGCGGCGGGAGTGTGTGTGGGTCTGTGTGTGTGTGCGGCGGGAGTGTGTGTGGGTCTGTGTGTGTGTGCGGCGGGAGTGTGTGTGGGTCTGTGTGTGTGTGCGGCGGGAGTGTGTGTGGGTCTGTGTGTGTGTGCGGCGGGAGTGTGTGTGGGTCTGTGTGTGTGCGGTGGGAGTGTGTGTGGATCTGTGTGTGTGCGGTGGGAGTGTGTGTGGGTCTGTGTGTGTGTGCGGCGGGAGTGTGTGTGGGTCTGTGTGTGTGTGCGGCGGGAGTGTGTGTGGGTCTGTGTGTGTGTGTGCGGTGGGAGTGTGTGTGGGTCTGTGTGTGTGTGTGGTGGGAGTGTGTGTGGATCTGTGTGTGTGTGCGGCGGGAGTGTGTGTGGGTCTGTGTGTGTGCGGTGGGAGTGTGTGTGGGTCTGTGTGTGTGCGGCGGGAGTGTGTGTGGGTCTGTGTGTGTGTGCGGCGGGAGTGTGTGTGGGTCAATGTGTGTGTGCGGTGGGAGTGTGTGTGGGTCTGTGTGTGTGTGCGGCGGGAGTGTGTGTGGGTCTGTGTGTGTGTGCGGCGGGAGTGTGTGTGGGTCTGTGTGTGTGTGCGGCGGGAGTGTGTGTGGGTCTGTGTGTGTGTGCGGCGGGAGTGTGTGTGGGTGTGTGTGTGTGTGCGGCGGGAGTGTGTGTGGGTCTGTGTGTGTGCGGTGGGAGTGTGTGTGGGTCTGTGTGTGTGCGGTGGGAGTGTGTGTGGGTCTGTGTGTGTGTGCGGCGGGAGTGTGTGTGGGTCTGTGTGTGTGTGCGGTGGGAGTGTGTGTGGGTCTGTGTGTGTGTGTGCGGTGGGAGTGTGTGTGGGTCTGTGTGTGTGTGCGGTGGGAGTGTGTGTGGGTCTGTGTGTGTGTGCGGCGGGAGTGTGTGTGGGTCTGTGTGTGTGCGGTGGGAGTGTGTGTGGGTCTGTGTGTGTGCGGTGGGAGTGTGTGTGGGTCTGTGTGTGTGTGTGGCGGGAGTGTGTGTGGGTGTTTGTGTGTGTGTGCGGCGGGAGTGTGTGTGGGTCTGTGTGTGTGCGGTGGGAGTGTGTGTGGGTCTTTGTGTGTGTGTGCGGTGGGAGTGTGTGTGGGTCTGTGTGTGCGGTGGGTGTGTGAGTGGGTCTGTGTGTGTGTGCGGCGGGTGTGTGTGTGGGTCTGTGTGTGTGTGTGCGTCGGGAGTGTGTGTGGGTCTGTGTGTGTGTGTGCGGCGGGAGTGTGTGTGGGTCTGTGTGTGTGTGTGCGGCGGGAGTGTGTGTGGGTCTGTGTGTGTGTGTGCGGCGGGAGGGTGTGTGGGTCTGTGTGTGTGCGGTGGGAGTGTGTGTGGGTCTGTGTGTGTGTGTGCGGCGGGTGTGTGTGTGGGTCTGTGTGTGTGTGTGCGGTGGGAGTGTGTGTGGGTCTGTGTGTGTGCGGTGGGAGTGTGTGTGGGTCTGTGTGTGTGTGCGGTGGGAGTGTGTGTGGGTCTGTGTGTGTGTGTGCGGTGGGAGTGTGTGTGGGTCTGTGTGTGTGCGGCGGGAGTGTGTGTGGGTCTGTGTGTGTGTGCGGCGGGAGTGTGTGTGGGTCTGTGTGTGAGTGCGGTGGGAGTGTGTGTGGGTCTGTGTGTGTGTGCGGCGGGAGTGTGTGTGGGTCTGTGTGTGTGTGCGGTGGGAGTGTGTGTGGGTCTGTGTGTGTGTGTGCGGTGGGAGTGTGTGTGGGTCTGTGTGTGTGTGTGCGGTGGGAGTGTGTGTGGGTCTGTGTGTGTGTGCGGTGGGAGTGTGTGTGGGTCTATGTGTGTGTGCGGTGGGAGTGTGTGTGGGTCTGTGTATGTGTGTGGCAGTAGTGTGTGTGGGTCTGTGTGTGTGTGCGGTGGGAGTGTGTGTGGGTCTGTGTATGTGTGTGGCAGGAGTGTGTGCGGGTCTGTGTGTGTGTGCGGTGAGAGTGTGTGTCGGTCTGTGTGTGTGTGCGGTGGGAGTGTACGTGGGTCTGTGTGTGCGGTGGGAGTGTGTGTGGGTCTTTGTGTGTGTGCGGCGGGAGTGTGTGTGGGTCTGTGTGTGTGTGCGGCGGGAGTGTGTGTGGGTGTGTGTGTGTGCGGCGGGAGTGTGTGTGGGTCCGTGTGTGTGTGCGGCGGGAGTGTGTCTGGGTCTGTGTGTGTGTGTGCGGCGGGAGTGTGTGTGGGTCTGTGTGTGTGCGGCGGGAGTGTGTGTGGGTCTGTGTGTGTGTGCGGTGGGAGTGTGTGTGGGTCTGTGTGTGTGCGGTGGGAGTGTGTGTGGGTCTGTGTGTGTGTGCAGTGGGAGTGTGTGTGGGTCTGTGTGTGTGTGCGGTGGGATTGTGTGTGGGTCTGTGTGTGTGCGGCGGGAGTGTGTGTGGGTCTGTGTGTGTGCGGCGGGAGTGTGTGTGGGTCTGTGTGTGTATGCGGCGGGAGTGTGTGTGGGTCTGTGTGTGTGCGGCGGGAGTGTGTGTTGGTCTCTGTGTGTGTGCGGTGGGAGTGTGTGTGGGTCTGTGTGTGTGTGCGGTGGGAGTGTGTGTGGGTCTGTGTGTGTGTGCGGCGGGAGTGTGTGTGGGTCTGTGTGTGTGTGTGCGGTGGGAGTGTGTGTGGGTCTGTGTGTGTGCGGTGGGAGTGTGTGTGGGTCTGTGTGTGTGTGCGGCGGGAGTGTGTGTGGGTCTGTGTGTGTGTGTGGCGGGAGTGTGTGTGGGTCTGTGTGTGTGTGTTGGGAGTGTGTGTGGGTCTGTGTGTGTGCGGTGGGAGTGTGTGTGGGTCTGTGTGTGTGCGGTGGGAGTGTGTGTGGGTCTGTGTGTGTGTGGGCGGTGGGAGTGTGTGTGGGTCTGTGTGTGTGTGTGCGGCGGGAGTGTGTGTGGGTCTGTGTGTGTGTGTTGGGAGTGTGTGTGGGTCTGTGTGTGTGCGGTGGGAGTGTGTGTGGGTCTGTGTGTGTGCGGTGGGAGTGTGTGTGGGTCTGTGTGTGTGTGGGCGGTGGGAGTGTGTGTGGGTCTGTGTGTGTGTGCGGCGGGAGTGTGTGTGGGTCTCTGTGCGTGTGTGGCGGGAGTGTGTGTGGGTCTGTGTGTGTGGGTCTGTGTGTGTGCGGTGGGAGTGTGTGTGGGTCTGTGTGTGTGTTTTGGGAGTGTGTGTGGGTCTGTGTGTTTGTGTGCGGTGGGAGTGTGTGTGGGTCTGTGTGTGTGTGTGGCGGGAGTGTGTGTGGGTCTGTGTGAGTGTGTTGGGAGTGTGTGTGGGTCTGTGTGTGTGTGCGGCGGGAGTGTGTGTGGGTCTGTGTGTGTGTGTGGCGGGAGTGTGTGTGGGTCTGTGTGTGTGTGTTGGGAGTGTGTGTGGGTCTGTGTGTGTGCGGTGGGAGTGTGTGTGGGTCTGTGTGTGTGCGGTGGGAGTGTGTGTGGGTCTGTGTGTGTGTGTGCGGTGGGAGTGTGTGTGGGTCTGTGTGTGTGTGCGGCGGGAGTGTGTGTGGGTCTCTGTGCGTGTGTGGCGGGAGTGTGTGTGGGTCTGTCTGTGTGTGTTGGGAGTGTGTGTGGGTCTGGGTGTGTGCGGTGGGAGTGTGTGTGGGTCTGTGTGTGTGCGGTGGGAGTGTGTGTGGTTCTGTGTGTGTGTGTGCGGTGGGAGTGTGTGTGGGTCTGTGTGTGTGCGGCGGGAGTGTGTGTGGGTCTGTGTGTGTGTGCGGCGGGAGTGTGTGTGGGTCTGTGTGTGTGTGTGCGGCGGGAGTGTGTGTGGGTCTGTGTGTGTGTGCGGCGGGAGTTTGTGTGGGTCTGTGTGTGTGTGCGGCGGGAGTGTGTGTGGGTCTGTGTGTGTGTGCGGCGGGAGTGTGTGTGGGTCTGTGTGTGTGTGTGCGGCGGGAGTGTGTGTGGGTCTGTGTATGTGTGCGGTGGGAGTGTGTGTGGGTCTGTGTGTGTGTGCGGTGGGAGTGTGTGTGGGTCTGTGTGTGTGTGCGGCGGGAGTGTGTGTGGGTCTGTGTGTGTGTGTGCGGTGGGAGTGTGTGTGGGTCTGTGTGTGTGTGTGCGGCAGGAGTGTGTGTGGGTTTGTGTGTGTGCGCGGCGGGAGTGTGTGTGGGTCTGTGTGTGTGTGCGGCGGGAGTGTGTGTGGGTCTGTGTGTGTGCGGCGGGAGTGTGTGTGGGTCTGTGTGTGTGTGCGGCAGGAGTGTGTGTGGGTCTGTGTGTGTGCGGCGGGAGTGTGTGTGTGCGGTGGGAGTGTGTGTGGGTCTGTGTGTGTTTGTGTGCGGTGGGAGTGTGTGTGGGTCTGTGTGTGTGTGTGCGGTGGGAGTGTGTGTGGGTCTGTGTGTGTGTGCGGCGGGAGTGTGTGTGGGTCTGTGTGTGTGTGTGCGGTGGGAGTGTGTGTGGGTCTGTGTGTGTGTGTGCGGTGGGAGTGTGTGTGGGTCTGTATGTGTGTGTGCGGCGGGAGTGTGTGTGGGTCTGTGTGTGCGGCGGGAGTGTGTGTGGGTCTGTGTGTGTGTGTGCGGCGGGAGTGTGTGTGGGTCTGTGTGTGTGCGGTGGGAGTGTGTGTGGGTCTGTGTGTGTGTGTGCGGCGGGAGTGTGTGTGGGTCTGTGTGTGTGTGTGCGGCGGGAGTGTGTGTGGGTCTGTGTGTGTGTGCGGCGGGAGTGTGTGTGGGTCTGTGTGTGTGCGGCGGGAGTGTGTGTGGGTCTGTGTGTGAGTGCGGTGGGAGTGTGTGTGGGTCTGTGTGTGTGTGCGGCGGGAGTGTGTGTGGGTCTGTGTGTGTGCGGTGGGAGTGTGTGTGGGTCTGTGTGTGTGTGACGGGAGTGTGTGTGGGTCTGTGTGTGTGCGGTGGGAGTGTGTGTGGATCTGTGTGTGTGTGACGGGAGTGTGTGTGGGTCTGTGTGTGTGCGGTGGGTGTGTGTGTGGATCTGTGTGTGTGTGACGGGAGTGTGTGTGGGTCTGTGTGTGTGTGCGGTGGGAGTGTGTGTGGGTCTGTGTGTGTGTGCGGCGGGAGTGTGTGTGGGTCTGTGTGTGTGTGCGGTGGGAGTGTGCGTGGGTCTGTGTGTTTGCGGTGGGAGTGTGCGTGGGTCTGTGTGTGTGTGCGGCAGGAGTGTGTGTGGGTCTGTGTGTGTGTGCGGTGGGAGTGTGTGTGGGTCTGTGTGTGCGGTGGGAGTGTGAGTGGGTCTGTGTGTGTGTGCGGCAGGAGTGTGTGTGGGTCTGTGTGTGTGCGGTGGGAGTGTGTGTGGGTCTGTGTGTGTGCGGTGGGAGTGTGTGTGGGTCTGTGTGTGTGTGCGGTGGGAGTGTGTGTGGGTCTGTGTGTGTGTGCGGTGGGAGTGTGTTTGGGTCTGTGTGTGTGTGTGCGGTGGCAGTGTGTGTGGGTCTGTGTGTGTGCGGTGGGAGTGTGAGTGGGTCTGTGTGTGTGTGTGCGGCGGGAGTGTGTGTGGGTCTGTGTGTGTGTGTGTGCGGTGGGAGTGTGTGTGGGTCTGTGTGTGTGTGCGGCGGGAGTGTGTGTGGGTCTGTGTGTGTGTGCGGTGGGAGTGTGTGTGGGTCTGTGTGTGTGTGTGCGGTGGGAGTGTGTGTGGGTCTGTGTGTGTGTGCGGTGGGAGTGTGTGTGGGTCTGTGTGTGTGCGGTGGGAGTGTGTGTGGGTCTGTGTGTGTGTGCAGTGGGAGTGTGTGTGGGTCTGTGTGTGTGTGCAGTGGGAGTGTGCGTGGGTCTGTGTGTGTGCGGCGGGAGTGTGTGTGGGTCTGTGTGTGTGCAGCGGGAGTGTGTGTGGGTCTGTGTGTTTGCGGTGGGAGTGTGTGTGGGTCTGTGTGTGTGTGCAGTGGGAGTGTGTGTGGGTCTGTGTGTGTGTGCAGTGGGAGTGTGTGTGGGTCTGTGTGTGTGTGCGGCGGGAGTGTGTGAGAGTCTGTGTGTGTGTGCAGTGGGAGTGTGTGTGGGTCTGTGTGTGTGTGCGGTGGGAGTGTGTGTGGGTCTGTGTGTGTGTGCGGCGGGAGAGTGTGTGTGTCTGTGTGTGTGTGCGGCGGGAGTGTGTGTGGGTCTGTGTGTGTGTGCAGTGGGAGTGTGTGTGGGTCTGTGTGTGTGTGCGGTGGGAGTGTGTGTGTGTCTGTGTGTGTGTGTGGTGGGAGTGTGTGTGGGTCTGTGTGTGTGTGTGCGGCGGGAGTGTGTGTGGGTCTGTGTGTGTGTGCGGTGGGGGTGTGTGTGGGTCTGTGTGTGTGCGGCGGGAGAGTGTGTTGGTCTGTGTGTGTGTGCGGTGGGAGTGTGTGTGGGTCTGTGTGTGTGTGCAGTGGGAGTGTGTGTGGGTCTGTGTGTGTGTGCGGTGGGAGTGTGTGTGGGTCTGTGTGTGTGTGCGGCGGGAGTGTGTGTGGGTCTGTGTGTGTGTGCGGTGGGAGTGTGTGTGGGTCTGTGTGTGTGTGCGGTGGGAGTGTGTGTGGGTCTGTGTGTGTGCGGTGGGAGTGTGTGTGGGTCTGTGTGTGTGTGCGGTGGGAGTGTGTGTGGGTCTGTGTGTGTGCGGTGGGAGTGTGTGTGGGTCTGTGTGTGTGTGTGCGGCGGGAGTGTGTGTGGGTCTGTGTGTGTGTGTGGCGGGATGTGTGTGGGTCTGTGTGTGTGTTGGGAGTGTGTGTGGGTCTGTGTGTGTGCGGTGGGAGTGTGTGTGGGTCTGTGTGTGTGCGGTGGGAGTGTGTGTGGGTCTGTGTGTGTGTGTGCGGTGGGAGTGTGTGTGGGTCTGTGTGTGTGTGCGGCGGGAGTGTGTGTGGGTCTCTGTGTGTGTGTGGCGGGAGTGTGTGTGGGTCTGTGTGTGTGTGTTGGGAGTGTGTGTGGGTCTGTGTGTGTGCGGTGGGAGTGTGTGTGGGTCTGTGTGTGTGCGGTGGGAGTGTGTGTGGTTCTGTGTGTGTGTGTGCGGTGGGAGTGTGTGTGGGTCTGTGTGTGTGCGGCGGGAGTGTGTGTGGGTCTGTGTGTGTGTGCGGCGGGAGTGTGTGTGGGTCTGTGTGTGTGTGTGCGGCGGGAGTGTGTGTGGGTCTGTGTGTGTGTGCGGCGGGAGTGTGTGTGGGTCTGTGTGTGTGTGCGGTGGGAGTGTGTGTGGGTCTGTGTGTGTGTGCGGCGGGAGTGTGTGTGGGTCTGTGTGTGTGTGCGGCGAGAGTGTGTGTGGGTCTGTGTGTGTGTGCGGCGGGAGTGTGTGTGGGTCTGTGTGTGTGTGTGCGGCGGGAGTGTGTGTGGGTCTGTGTATGTGTGCGGCAGGAGTGTGTGTGGGTCTGTGTGTGTGCGGCGGGAGTGTGTGTGGATCTGTGTGTGTGCGGCGGGAGTGTGTGTGGGTCTGTGTGTGTGTGTGCGGCGGGAGTGTGTGTGGGTCTGTGTGTGTGTGCGGCAGGAGTGTGTGTGGGTCTGTGTGTGTGCGGCGGGAGTGTGTGTGTGCGGTGGGAGTGTGTGTGGGTCTGTGTGTGTGTGTGCGGTGGGAGTGTGTGTGGGTCTGTGTGTGTGTGCGGCGGGAGTGTGTGTGGGTCTGTGTGTGTGTGCGGTGGGAGTGTGTGTGGGTCTGTGTGTGTGTGTGCGGTGGGAGTGTGTGTGGGTCTGTGTGTGTGTGTGCGGCGGGAGTGTGTGTGTGGGTCTGTGTGTGCGGCGGGAGTGTGTGTGGGTCTGTGTGTGTGTGTGCGGCGGGAGTGTGTGTGGGTCTGTGTGTGTGCGGTGGGAGTGTGTGTGGGTCTGTGTGTGTGTGTGCGGCGGGAGTGTGTGTGGGTCTGTGTGTGTGTGTGCGGCGGGAGTGTGTGTGGGTCTGTGTGTGTGTGCGGCGGGAGTGTGTGTGGGTCTGTGTGTGTGCGGCGGGAGTGTGTGTGGGTCTGTGTGTGAGTGCGGTGGGAGTGTGTGTGGGTCTGTGTGTGTGTGCGGCGGGAGTGTGTGTGGGTCTGTGTGTGTGCGGTGGGAGTGTGTGTGGGTCTGTGTGTGTGTGTGACGGGAGTGTGTGTGGGTCTGTGTGTGTGCGGTGGGAGTGTGTGTGGATCTGTGTGTGTGTGTGCGGCGGGAGTGTGTGTGGGTCTGTGTGTGTGTGTGGCGGGAGTGTGTGTGGGCCTGTGTGTGTGTTTTGGGAGTGTGTGTGGGTCTGTGTGTGTGCGGTGGGAGTGTGTGTGGGTCTGTGTGTGTGCGGTGGGAGTGTGTGTGGGTCTGTGTGTGTGTGTGCGGTGGGAGTGTGTGTGGGTCTGTGTGTGTGTGCGGCGGGAGTGTGTGTGGGTCTCTGTGTGTGTGTGGCGGGAGTGTGTGTGGGTCTGTCTGTGTGTGTTGGGAGTGTGTGTGGGTCTGTGTGTGTGCGGTGGGAGTGTGTGTGGTTCTGTGTGTGTGTGTGCGGTGGGAGTGTGTGTGGGTCTGTGTGTGTGCGGCGGGAGTGTGTGTGGGTCTGTGTGTGTGTGGGTCTGTGTGTGTGTGTGCGGCGGGAGTGTGTGTGGGTCTGTGTGTGTGTGCGGCGGGAGTTTGTGTGGGTCTGTGTGTGTGTGCGGCGGGAGTGTGTGTGGGTCTGTGTGTGTGTGCGGCGGGAGTGTGTGTGGGTCTGTGTGTGTGTGTGCGGCGGGAGTGTGTGTGGGTCTGTGTGTGTGCGGTGGGAGTGTGTGTGGGTCTGTGTGTGTGCGGTGGGAGTGTGTGTGGGTCTGTGTGTGTGTGTGCGGTGGGAGTGTGTGTGGGTCTGTGTGTGTGTGCGGTGGGAGTGTGTGTGGGTCTGTGTGTGTGTGCGGCGGGAGTGTGTGTGGGTCTGTGTGTGTGTGTGCGGTGGGAGTGTGTGTGGGTCTGTGTGTGTGTGTGCGGTGGGAGTGTGTGTGGGTCTGTGTGTGTGTGTGCGGCGGGAGTGTGTGTGGGTCTGTGTGTGCGTCGGGAGTGTGTGTGGGTCTGTGTGTGTGTGTGCGGCGGGAGTGTGTGTGGGTCTGTGTGTGTGCGGTGGGAGTGTGTGTGGGTCTGTGTGTGTGTGTGCGGCGGGAGTGTGTGTGGGTCTGTGTGTGTGTGCGGCGGGTGTGTGTGTGGGTCTGTGTGTGTGCGGCGGGAGTGTGTGTGGGTCTGTGTGTGAGCGCGGGGGGAGTGTGTGTGGGTCTGTGTGTGTGTGTGCGGGAGTGTGTGTGGGTCTGTGTGTGTGCGGCGGGAGTGTGTGTGGGTCTGTGTGTGTGCGGCGGGAGTGTGTGTGGGTCTGTGTGTGTGTGCGGCGGGAGTGTGTGTGGGTCTGTGTGTGTGCGGTGGGAGTGTGTGTGGGTCTGTGTGTGTGTGACGGGAGTGTGTGTGGGTCTGTGTGTGTGCGGTGGGAGTGTGTGTGGATCTGTGTGTGTGTGACGGGAGTGTGTGTGGGTCTGTGTGTGTGCGGCGGGAGTGTGTGTGGGTCTGTGTGTGTGTGCGGTGGGAGTGTGCGTGGGTCTGTGTGTGTGTGCGGTGGGAGTGTGTGTGGGTCTGTGTGTGTGCGGTGGGAGTGTGAGTGGGTCTGTGTGTGTGTGCGGCAGGAGTGTGTGTGGGTCTGTGTGTGTGCGGTGGGAGTGTGTGTGGGTCTGTGTGTATGCGGTGGGAGTGTGTGTGGGTCTGTGTGTGTGCGGTGGGAGTGTGTGTGGGTCTGTGTGTGTGTGCGGTGGGAGTGTGTGTGGGTCTGTGTGTGTGTGCGGTGGGAGTGTGTGTGGGTCTGTGTGTGTGTGCGGTGGCAGTGTGAGTGGGTCTGTGTGTGTGCGGTGGGAGTGTGAGTGGGTCTGTGTGTGTGTGTGCGGCGGGAGTGTGTGTGGGTCTGTGTGTGTGCGGTGGGAGTGTGAGTGGGTCTGTGTGTGTGTGTGCGGCGGGAGTGTGTGTGATTCTGTGTGTGTGTGTGCGGTGGGAGTGTGTGTGGGTCTGTGTGTGTGTGCGGCGCAAGTGTGTGTGGGTCTGTGTGTGTGTGCGGTGGGAGTGTGTGTGGGTCTGTGTGTGTGTGTGCGGTGGGAGTGTGTGTGGGTCTGTGTGTGTGTGCGGTGGGAGTGTGTGTGGGTCTGTGTGTGTGCGGTGGGAGTGTGTGTGGGTCTGTGTGTGTGCAGCGGGAGTGTGTGTGGGTCTGTGTGTGTGCGGCGGGAGTGTGTGTGGGTCTGTGTGTGTGCGGTGGAAGTGTGTGTGGGTCTGTGTGTGTGTGCGGCAGGAGTGTGTGTGGGTCTGTGTGTGTGCGGTGGGAGTGTGTGTGGGTCTGTGTGTATGCGGTGGGAGTGTGTGTGGGTCTGTGTGTGTGCGGTGGGAGTGTGTGTGGGTCTGTGTGTGTGTGCGGTGGGAGTGTGTGTTGGTCTGTGTGTGTGTGCGGTGGGAGTGTGTGTGGGTCTGTGTGTGTGTGCGGTGGCAGTGTGAGTGGGTCTGTGTGTGTGCGGTGGGAGTGTGAGTGGGTCTGTGTGTGTGTGTGCGGCGGGAGTGTGTGTGGGTCTGTGTGTGTGCGGTGGGAGTGTGAGTGGGTCTGTGTGTGTGTGTGCGGCGGGAGTGTGTGTGATTCTGTGTGTGTGTGTGCGGTGGGAATGTGTGTGGGTCTGTGTGTGTGTGCGGCGCAAGTGTGTGTGGGTCTGTGTGTGTGTGCGGTGGGAGTGTGTGTGGGTCTGTGTGTGTGTGTGCGGTGGGAGTGTGTGTGGGTCTGTGTGTGTGTGCGGTGGGAGTGTGTGTGGGTCTGTGTGTGTGCGGTGGGAGTGTGTGTGGGTCTGTGTGTGTGCAGCGGGAGTGTGTGTGGGTCTGTGTGTGTGCGGCGGGAGTGTGTGTGGGTCTGTGTGTGTGTGCGGTTGGAGTGTGTGTGGGTCTGTGTGTGTGTGTGCGGTGGGAGTGTGTGTGGGTCTGTGTGTGTGCGGCGGGAGTGTGTGTGGGTCTGTGTGTGTGCGGCGGGAGTGTGTGTGGGTCTGTGCGTGTGTGCAGCGGGAGAGTGTGTGGGTCTGTGTGTGTGTGTGCGGCGGGAGTGTGTGTGGGTCTGTGTGTGTGCGGCGGGAGTGTGTGTGGGTCTGTGTGTGTGTGCGGCGGGAGTGTGTGTGGGTCTGTGTGTGTGTGCGGCGGGAGTGTGTGTGGGTCTGTGTGTGTGTGCGGCGGGAGTGTGTGTGGGTCTGTGTGTGTGTGCGGCGGGAGTGTGTGTGGGTCTGTGTGTGTGCGGTGGGAGTGTGTGTGGGTCTGTGTGTGTGCGGTGGGAGTGTGTGTGGGTCTGTGTGTGTGTGCGGCGGGAGTGTGTGTGGGTCTGTGTGTGTGTGCGGTGGGAGTGTGTGTGGGTCTGTGTGTGTGCGGTGGGAGTGTGTGTGGGTCTGTGTGTGTGTGCGGTGGGAGTGTGTGTGGGTCTGTGTGTGTGTGCAGCGGGAATGTGTGTGGGTCTGTGTGTGTGTGTGTGTGCGGCGGGAGTGTGTGTGGGTCTGTGTGTGTGTGCGGTGGGAGTGTGTGTGGGTCTGTGTGTGTGTGCGGTGGGAGTGTGTGTGGGTCTGTGTGTGTGTGTGCGGTGGGAGTGTGTGTGGGTCTGTGTGTGTGTGCAGCGGGAATGTGTGTGGGTCTGTGTGTGTGTGTGCGGTGGGAGTGTGTGTGGGTCTGTGTGTGTGTGCGGCGGGAGTGTGTGTGGGTCTGTGTGTGTGTGCGGCGGGAGTGTGTGTGGGTCTGTGTGTGTGTGCGGCGGGAATGTGTGTGCGTCTGTGTGTGTGTGCGGCGGGAGTGTGTGTGGGTCTGTGTGTGTGTGCGGCGGGAGTGTGTGTGGGTCTGTGTGTGAGTGCGGTGGGAGTGTGTGTGGGTCTGTGTGTGTGTGCGGCGGGAGTGTGTGTGGGTCTGTGTGTGTGTGCAGCGGGAGTGTGTGTGGGTCTGTGTGTGTGTGTGCGGTGGGAGTGTGTGTGGGTCTGTGTGTGTGTGCGGCGGGAGTGTGTGTGGGTCTGTGTGTGTGTGCGGCGGGAGTGTGTGTGGGTCTGTGTGTGTGTGCGGCGGGAGTGTGTGTGGGTCTGTGTGTGTGTGCGGCGGGAGTGTGTGTGGGTCTGTGTGTGTGTGCCGCGGGAGTGTGTGTGGGTCTGTGTGTGTGCGGTGGGAGTGTGTGTGGATCTGTGTGTGTGCGGTGGGAGTGTGTGTGGGTCTGTGTGTGTGTGCGGCGGGAGTGTGTGTGGGTCTGTGTGTGTGTGCGGCGGGAGTGTGTGTGGGTCTGTGTGTGTGTGTGCGGTGGGAGTGTGTGTGGGTCTGTGTGTGTGTGTGGTGGGAGTGTGTGTGGATCTGTGTGTGTGTGCGGCGGGAGTGTGTGTGGGTCTGTGTGTGTGCGGTGGGAGTGTGTGTGGGTCTGTGTGTGTGCGGCGGGAGTGTGTGTGGGTCTGTGTGTGTGTGCGGCGGGAGTGTGTGTGGGTCAATGTGTGTGTGCGGTGGGAGTGTGTGTGGGTCTGTGTGTGTGTGCGGCGGGAGTGTGTGTGGGTCTGTGTGTGTGTGCGGCGGGAGTGTGTGTGGGTCTGTGTGTGTGTGCGGCGGGAGTGTGTGTGGGTCTGTGTGTGTGTGCGGCGGGAGTGTGTGTGGGTCTGTGTGTGTGTGCGGCGGGAGTGTGTGTGGGTCTGTGTGTGTGCGGTGGGAGTGTGTGTGGGTCTGTGTGTGTGCGGTGGGAGTGTGTGTGGGTCTGTGTGTGTGTGCGGCGGGAGTGTGTGTGGGTCTGTGTGTGTGTGCGGTGGGAGTGTGTGTGGGTCTGTGTGTGTGTGTGCGGTGGGAGTGTGTGTGGGTCTGTGTGTGTGTGCGGTGGGAGTGTGTGTGGGTCTGTGTGTGTGTGCGGCGGGAGTGTGTGTGGGTCTGTGTGTGTGCGGTGGGAGTGTGTGTGGGTCTGTGTGTGTGCGGTGGGAGTGTGTGTGGGTCTGTGTGTGTGTGTGGCGGGAGTGTGTGTGGGTGTTTGTGTGTGTGTGCGGCGGGAGTGTGTGTGGGTCTGTGTGTGTGCGGTGGGAGTGTGTGTGGGTCTTTGTGTGTGTGTGCGGTGGGAGTGTGTGTGGGTCTGTGTGTGCGGTGGGTGTGTGAGTGGGTCTGTGTGTGTGTGCGGCGGGTGTGTGTGTGGGTCTGTGTGTGTGTGTGCGTCGGGAGTGTGTGTGGGTCTGTGTGTGTGTGTGCGGCGGGAGTGTGTGTGGGTCTGTGTGTGTGTGTGCGGCGGGAGTGTGTGTGGGTCTGTGTGTGTGTGTGCGGCGGGAGGGTGTGTGGGTCTGTGTGTGTGCGGTGGGAGTGTGTGTGGGTCTGTGTGTGTGTGTGCGGCGGGTGTGTGTGTGGGTCTGTGTGTGTGTGTGCGGTGGGAGTGTGTGTGGGTCTGTGTGTGTGCGGTGGGAGTGTGTGTGGGTCTGTGTGTGTGTGCGGTGGGAGTGTGTGTGGGTCTGTGTGTGTGTGTGCGGTGGGAGTGTGTGTGGGTCTGTGTGTGTGCGGCGGGAGTGTGTGTGGGTCTGTGTGTGTGTGCGGCGGGAGTGTGTGTGGGTCTGTGTGTGAGTGCGGTGGGAGTGTGTGTGGGTCTGTGTGTGTGTGCGGCGGGAGTGTGTGTGGGTCTGTGTGTGTGTGCGGTGGGAGTGTGTGTGGGTCTGTGTGTGTGTGTGCGGTGGGAGTGTGTGTGGGTCTGTGTGTGTGTGTGCGGTGGGAGTGTGTGTGGGTCTGTGTGTGTGTGCGGTGGGAGTGTGTGTGGGTCTATGTGTGTGTGCGGTGGGAGTGTGTGTGGGTCTGTGTATGTGTGTGGCAGTAGTGTGTGTGGGTCTGTGTGTGTGTGCGGTGGGAGTGTGTGTGGGTCTGTGTATGTGTGTGGCAGGAGTGTGTGCGGGTCTGTGTGTGTGTGCGGTGAGAGTGTGTGTCGGTCTGTGTGTGTGTGCGGTGGGAGTGTACGTGGGTCTGTGTGTGCGGTGGGAGTGTGTGTGGGTCTTTGTGTGTGTGCGGCGGGAGTGTGTGTGGGTCTGTGTGTGTGTGCGGCGGGAGTGTGTGTGGGTGTGTGTGTGTGCGGCGGGAGTGTGTGTGGGTCCGTGTGTGTGTGCGGCGGGAGTGTGTCTGGGTCTGTGTGTGTGTGTGCGGCGGGAGTGTGTGTGGGTCTGTGTGTGTGCGGCGGGAGTGTGTGTGGGTCTGTGTGTGTGTGCGGTGGGAGTGTGTGTGGGTCTGTGTGTGTGCGGTGGGAGTGTGTGTGGGTCTGTGTGTGTGTGCAGTGGGAGTGTGTGTGGGTCTGTGTGTGTGTGCGGCGGGAGTGTGTGTGGGTCTGTGTGTGTGCGGCGGGAGTGTGTGTGGGTCTGTGTGTGTGCGGCGGGAGTGTGTGTGGGTCTGTGTGTGTGCGGCGGGAGTGTGTGGGGGTCTGTGTGTGTGCGGCGGGAGTGTGTGTGGGTCTGTGTGTGTGTGCGGCGGGAGTGTGTGTGGGTCTGTGTGTGTGTGCGGCGGGAGTGTGTGTGGGTCTGTGTGTGTGTGAGCGGCGGGAGTGTGTGTGGGTCTGTGTGTGTGTGGTGGGAGTGTGTGTGGGTCTGTGTGTGTGTGTGTGTGCGGCGGGAGTGTGTGTGGGTCTGTGTGTGTGTGCGGCGGGAGTGTGTGTGGGTCTGTGTGTGTGTGCGGTGGGAGTGTGTGTGGGTCTGTGTGTGTGCGGTGGGAGTGTGTGTGGGTCTGTGTGTGTGTGTGCGGTGGGAGTGTGTGTGGGTCTGTGTGTGAGTGTGCGGCGGGAGTGTGTGTGGGTCTGTGTGTGTGTGCGGCGGGAGTGTGTGTGGGTCTGTGTGTGTGTGCGGTGGGAGTGTGTGTGGGTCTGTGTGTGTGTGTGTGCGGTCGGAGTGTGTGTGGGTATGTGTGTGTGCGGCGGGAGTGTGTGTGTGTCTGTCTGTGTGTGTGTGCGGCGGGAGTGTGTGTGGGTCTGTCTGTGTGTGTGTGCGGCGGGAGTGTGTGTGGGTCTGTGTGTGTGTGCGGTGGGAGTGTGTGTGGGTCTGTGTGAGTGTGTGCGGTGGGAGTGTGTGTCGGTTTGTGTGTGTGCGGCGGGAGTGTGTGTGGGTCTGTCTGTGTGTGTGTGCGGCGGGAGTGTGTGTGGGTCTGTCTGTGTGTGTGTGCGGCGGGAGTGTGTGTGGGTCTGTGTGTGTGTGCGGTGGGAGTGTGTGTGGGTCTGTGTGTGTGTGTGTGCGGTGGGAGTGTGTGTGGGTCTGTGTGTGTGCGGCGGGAGTGTGTGTGGGTCTGTGTGTGTGTGCGGTGGGAGTGTGTGTGGGTCTGTCTGTGTGTGTGCGGTGGGAGTGTGTGTGGGTCTGTGTGTGTTTGCGGTGGGAGTGTGTGTGGGTCTGTGTGTGTGCGGTGGGAGTGTGTGTGGGTCTGTGTGTGTGTGAGCGGCGGGAGTGTGTGTGGGTCTGTGTGTGTGTGGTGGGAGTGTGTGTGGGTCTGTGTGTGTGTGTGTGTGCGGCGGGAGTTTGTGTGGGTCTGTGTGTGTGTGCGGCGGGAGTGTGTGTGGGTCTGTGTGTGTGTGCGGTGGGAGTGTGTGTGGGTCTGTGTGTGTGCGGCGGGAGTGTGTGTGGGTCTGTGTGTGTGTGTGTGTGTGCGGCGGGAGTGTGTGTGGGTCTGTGTGTGTGCGGTGGGAGTGTGTGTGGGTCTGTGTGTGTGTGTGCGGCGGGAGTGTGTGTGGGTCTGTGTGTGTGTGCGGTGGGAGTGTGTGTGGGTCTGTGTGTGTGTGTGCGGCGGGAGTGTGCGTGGGTCTGTGTGTGTGTGCGGTGGGAGTGTGTGTGGGTCTGTGTGTGTGTGTGCGGCGGGAGTGTGTGTGGGTCTGTGTGTGTGCGGTGGGAGTGTGTGTGGGTCTGTGTGTGTGTGCGGCGGGAGTGTGCGTGGGTCTGTGTGTGTGTGCGGCGGGAGTGTGTGTGCGTCTGTGTGTGTGCGGTGGGAGTGTGTGTGGGTCTGTGTGTGTGCGGCGGGAGTGTGTGTGGGTCTGTGTGTGTGTGCGGTGGGAGTGTGTGTGGGTCTGTGTGTGTGTGTGCGGCGGGAGTGTGCGTGGGTCTGTGTGTGTGTGCGGCGGGAGTGTGTGTGGGTCTGTGTGTGTGTGCGGCAGGAGTGTGTGTGGGTCTGTGTGTGAGTGCGGTGGGAGTGTGTGTGGGTCTGAGTGTGTGTGTGCGGCGGGAGTGTGTGTGGGTCTGTGTGTGTGTGCGGTGGGAGTGTGTGTGGGTCTGTGTGTGTGTGTGCGGTGGGAGTGTGTGTGGGTCTGTGTGTGTGTGCTGCGGGAGTGTGTGTGTGTCTGTGTGTGTCTGACGGGTGTGTGTGTGGGTCTGTGTGTGTGTGCGGCAGGAGTGTGTGTGGGTCTGTGTGTGAGTGCGGTGGGAGTGTGTGTGGGTCTGAGTGTGTGTGTGCGGCGGGAGTGTGTGTGGGTCTGTGTGTGTGTGCGGTGGGAGTGTGTGTGGGTCTGTGTGTGTGTGTGCGGTGGGAGTGTGTGTGGGTCTGTGTGTGTGCGGCGGGAGTGTGTGTGGGTCTGTGTGTGTGTGCGGCGGGAGTGTGTGTGGGTCTGTGTGTGTCTGACGGGTGTGTGTGTGGGTCTGTGTGTGTGCGGTGGGAGTGTGTGTGGGTCTGTGTGTGTGTGCGGCGGGAGTGTGTGTGGGTCTGTGTGTGTGTGTGCGGCGGGAGTGTGTGTGGGTCTGTGTGTGTGTGTGCTGTGGGAGTGTGTGTGGATCTGTGTGTGTTTGGTGGGTGGTGTGTGGGTCTGTGTGTGTGTGCGGTGGGAGTGTGTGTGGGTCTGTGTGTGTGTGTGCGGTGGGAGTGTGTGTGGGTCTGTGTGTGTGTGTGCGGTGGGAGTGTGTGTGGGTCTGTGTGTGTGTGCGGCGGGAGTGTGTGTGGGTCTGTGTGTGTGTGTGCGGCGGGAGTGTGTGTGGGTCTGTGTGTGTGTGCGGTGGGAGTGTGTGTGGGTCTGTGTGTGTGTGTGCGGCGGGAGTGTGTGTGGGTCTGTGTGTGTGTGCGGCGGGAGTGTGTGTGGGTCTGTGTGTGTGTGCGGTGGGAGTGTGTGTGGGTCTGTGTGTGTGTGTGCGGTGGGAGTGTGTGTGGGTCTGTGTGTGTGTGCTGCGGGAGTGTGTGTGTGTCTGTGTGTGTGCGGTGGGAGTGTGTGTGGGTCTGTGTGTGTGTGCGGCGGGAGTGTGTGTGGGTCAGTGTGTGTGCGGTGGGAGTGTGTGTGGGTCTGTGTGTGTGTGTGCGGCGGGAGTGTGTGTGGGTCTGTGTGTGTGTGCGGCGGGAGTGTGTGTGGGTCTGTGTGTGTGTGCGGTGGGAGTGTGTGTGGGTCTGTGTGTGTGTGCGGTGGGAGTGTGTGTGGGTCTGTGTGTGTGCGGTGGGAGTGTGTGTGGGTCTGTGTGTGTGTGCGGCGGGAGTGTGTGTGGGTCTGTGTGTGTGTGCGGCGGGAGTATGTGTGGGTCTGTGTGTGTGTGCGGTGGGAGTGTGTGTGGGTCTGTGTGTGTGTGCGGCGGGAGTGTGTGTGGGTCTGTGTGTGTGCGGCGGGAGTGTGTGTGGGTCTGTGTGTGTGCGGTGGAATTGTGTGTGGGTCTGTGTGTGTGTGCGGCGGGAGTGTGTGTGGGTCTGTGTGTGTGTGTGCGGTGGGAGTGTGTGTGGGTCTGTGTGTGTGTGTGCGGTGGGAGTGTGTGTGGGTCTGTGTGTGTGTGCGGCGGGAGTGTGTGTGGGTCAGTGTGTAATTGCGGTGGGAGTGTGTGTGGGTCTGTGTGTGTGCGGCGGGAGTGTGTGTGGGTCTGTGTGTGTGTGCGGCGGGAGTGTGTGTGGGTCTGTGTGTGTCTGACGGGTGTGTGTGTGGGTCTGTGTGTGTGCGCGGTGGGAGTGTGTGTGGGTCTGTGTGTGTGTGCGGCGGGAGTGTGTGTGGGTCTGTGTGTGTGTGTGCGGCGGGAGTGTGTGTGGGTCTGTGTGTGTGTGTGCTGTGGGAGTGTGTGTGGATCTGTGTGTGTGTGGTGGGTGGTGTGTGGGTCTGTGTGTGTGTGCGGTGGGAGTGTGTGTGGGTCTGTGTGTGTGTGTGCGGTGGGAGTGTGTGTGGGTCTGTGTGTGTGTGTGCGGTGGGAGTGTGTGTGGGTCTGTGTGTGTGTGCGGCGGGAGTGTGTGTGGGTCTGTGTGTGTGTGTGCGGCGGGAGTGTGTGTGGGTCTGTGTGTGTGTGCGGTGGGAGTGTGTGTGGGTCTGTGTGTGTGTGTGCGGCGGGAGTGTGTGTGGGTCTGTGTGTGTGTGCGGCGGGAGTGTGTGTGGGTCTGTGTGTGTGTGCGGTGGGAGTGTGTGTGGGTCTGTGTGTGTGTGCGGTGGGAGTGTGTGTGGGTCTGTGTGTGTGTGTGTGGGAGTGTGTGTGGGTCTGTGTGTGTGTGTGTGGGAGTGTGTGTGGGTCTGTGTGTGTGCGGTGGGAGTGTGTGTGGGTCTGTGTGTGTGTGTGCGGCGGGAGTGTGTGTGGGTCTGTGTGTGTGTGCGGTGGGAGTGTGTGTGGGTCTGTGTGTGTGCGCGGCGGGAGTGTGTGTTGGTCTGTGTGTGTGCGCGGCGGGAGTGTGTGTGGGCTTGTGTGTGTGCGGCGGGAGTGTGTGTGGGTCTGTGTGTGTGCGGCGGGAGTGTGTGTGGGTCTGTGTGTGTGTGCGGTGGGATTGTGTGTGGGTCTGTGTGTGTGCGGCGGGAGTGTGTGTGGGTCTGAGTGTGTGCGGCGGGAGTGTGTGTGGGTCTGTGTGTGTGTGCGGCGGGAGTGTGTGTGGGTCTGTGTGTGTGCGGTGGGAGTGTGTGTGGGTCTGTGTGTGTGTGCGGTGGGAGTGTGTGTGGGTCTGTGTGTGTGTGCGGTGGGAGTGCGTGTGGGTCTGTGTGTGTGTGCGGTGGGAGTGTGTGTGGGTGTGTGTGTGTGTGCGGCGGGAGTGTGTGTGGGTCTGTGTGTGTGTGTGCGGTGGGAGTGTGTGTGGGTCTGTGTGTGTGCGGTGGGAGTGTGTGTGGGTCTGTGTGTGTGTGTGCGGCGGGAGTGTGTGTGGGTCTGTGTGTGTGTGTGGCGGGAGTGTGTGTGGGTCTGTGTGTGTGTGTTGGGAGTGTGTGTGGGTCTGTGTGTGTGCGGTGGGAGTGTGTGTGGGTCTGTGTGTGTGCGGTGGGAGTGTGTGTGGGTCTGTGTGTGTGTGTGCGGTGGGAGTGTGTGTGGGTCTGTGTGTGTGTGCGGCGGGAGTGTGTGTGGGTCTCTGTGTGTGTGTGGCGGGAGTGTGTGTGGGTCTGTGTGTGTGTGTTGGGAGTGTGTGTGGGTCTGTGTGTGTGCGGTGGGAGTGTGTGTGGGTCTGTGTGTGTGCGGTGGGAGTGTGTGTGGTTCTGTTTGTGTGTGTGCGGTGGGAGTGTGTGTGGGTCTGTGTGTGTGCGGCGGGAGTGTGTGTGGGTCTGTGTGTGTGTGCGGAGGGAGTGTGTGTGGGTCTGTGTGTGTGTGTGCGGCGGGAGTGTGTGTGGGTCTGTGTGTGTGTGTTGGGAGTGTGTGTGGGTCTGTGTGTGTGTGCGGAGGGAGTGTGTGTGGGTCTGTGTGTGTGTGTGCGGCGGGAGTGTGTGTGGGTCTGTGTGTGTGTGTTGGGAGTGTGTGTGGGTCTGTGTGTGTGCGGTGGGAGTGTGTGTGGGTCTGTGTGTGTGCGGTGGGAGTGTGTGTGGGTCTGTGTGTGTGTGGGCGGTGGGAGTGTGTGTGGGTCTGTGTGTGTGTGCGGCGGGAGTGTGTGTGGGTCTCTGTGCGTGTGTGGCGGGAGTGTGTGTGGGTCTGTGTGTGTGTGTTGGGAGTGTGTGTGGGTCTGTGTGTGTGCGGTGGGAGTGTGTGTGGGTCTGTGTGTGTGTTTTGGGAGTGTGTGTGGGTCTGTGTGTTTGTGTGCGGTGGGAGTGTGTGTGGGTCTGTGTGTGTGTGTGGCGGGAGTGTGTGTGGGTCTGTGTGAGTGTGTTGGGAGTGTGTGTGGGTCTGTGTGTGTGTGCGGCGGGAGTGTGTGTGGGTCTGTGTGTGTGTGTGGCGGGAGTGTGTGTGGGTCTGTGTGTGTGTGTTGGGAGTGTGTGTGGGTCTGTGTGTGTGCGGTGGGAGTGTGTGTGGGTCTGTGTGTGTGCGGTGGGAGTGTGTGTGGGTCTGTGTGTGTGTGTGCGGTGGGAGTGTGTGTGGGTCTGTGTGTGTGTGCGGCGGGAGTGTGTGTGGGTCTCTGTGCGTGTGTGGCGGGAGTGTGTGTGGGTCTGTCTGTGTGTGTTGGGAGTGTGTGTGGGTCTGTGTGTGTGCGGTGGGAGTGTGTGTGGGTCTGTGTGTGTGCGGTGGGAGTGTGTGTGGTTCTGTGTGTGTGTGTGCGGTGGGAGTGTGTGTGGGTCTGTGTGTGTGCGGCGGGAGTGTGTGTGGGTCTGTGTGTGTGTGCGGCGGGAGTGTGTGTGGGTCTGTGTGTGTGTGTGCGGCGGGAGTGTGTGTGGGTCTGTGTGTGTGTGCGGCGGGAGTTTGTGTGGGTCTGTGTGTGTGTGCGGCGGGAGTGTGTGTGGGTCTGTGTGTGTGTGCGGCGGGAGTGTGTGTGGGTCTGTGTGTGTGTGTGTGGCGGGAGTGTGTGTGGGTCTGTGTATGTGTGCGGTGGGAGTGTGTGTGGGTCTGTGTGTGTGTGCGGTGGGAGTGTGTGTGGGTCTGTGTGTGTGTGCGGCGGGAGTGTGTGTGGGTCTGTGTGTGTGTGTGCGGTGGGAGTGTGTGTGGGTCTGTGTGTGTGTGTGCGGCAGGAGTGTGTGTGGGTTTGTGTGTGTGTGCGGCGGGAGTGTGTGTGGGTCTGTGTGTGTGTGCGGCGGGAGTGTGTGTGGGTCTGTGTGTGTGCGGCGGGAGTGTGTGTGGGTCTGTGTGTGTGTGCGGCAGGAGTGTGTGTGGGTCTGTGTGTGTGCGGCGGGAGTGTGTGTGTGCGGTGGGAGTGTGTGTGGGTCTGTGTGTGTTTGTGTGCGGTGGGAGTGTGTGTGGGTCTGTGTGTGTGTGTGCGGTGGGAGTGTGTGTGGGTCTGTGTGTGTGTGCGGCGGGAGTGTGTGTGGGTCTGTGTGTGTGTGTGCGGTGGGAGTGTGTGTGGGTCTGTGTGTGTGTGTGCGGTGGGAGTGTGTGTGGGTCTGTATGTGTGTGTGCGGCGGGAGTGTGTGTGGGTCTGTGTGTGCGGCGGGAGTGTGTGTGGGTCTGTGTGTGTGTGTGCGGCGGGAGTGTGTGTGGGTCTGTGTGTGTGCGGTGGGAGTGTGTGTGGGTCTGTGTGTGTGTGTGCGGCGGGAGTGTGTGTGGGTCTGTGTGTGTGTGTGCGGCGGGAGTGTGTGTGGGTCTGTGTGTGTGTGCGGCGGGAGTGTGTGTGGGTCTGTGTGTGTGCGGCGGGAGTGTGTGTGGGTCTGTGTGTGAGTGCGGTGGGAGTGTGTGTGGGTCTGTGTGTGTGTGCGGCGGGAGTGTGTGTGGGTCTGTGTGTGTGCGGTGGGAGTGTGTGTGGGTCTGTGTGTGTGTGACGGGAGTGTGTGTGGGTCTGTGTGTGTGCGGTGGGAGTGTGTGTGGATCTGTGTGTGTGTGACGGGAGTGTGTGTGGGTCTGTGTGTGTGCGGTGGGAGTGTGTGTGGATCTGTGTGTGTGTGACGGGAGTGTGTGTGGGTCTGTGTGTGTGCGGCGGGAGTGTGTGTGGGTCTGAGTGTGTGCGGCGGGAGTGTGTGTGGGTCTGTGTGTGTGTGCGGCGGGAGTGTGTGTGGGTCTGTGTGTGTGCGGTGGGAGTGTGTGTGGGTCTGTGTGTGTGTGCGGTGGGAGTGTGTGTGGGTCTGTGTGTGTGTGCGGTGGGAGTGCGTGTGGGTCTGTGTGTGTGTGCGGTGGGAGTGTGTGTGGGTGTGTGTGTGTGTGCGGCGGGAGTGTGTGTGGGTCTGTGTGTGTGTGTGCGGTGGGAGTGTGTGTGGGTCTGTGTGTGTGCGGTGGGAGTGTGTGTGGGTCTGTGTGTGTGTGTGCGGCGGGAGTGTGTGTGGGTCTGTGTGTGTGTGTGGCGGGAGTGTGTGTGGGTCTGTGTGTGTGTGTTGGGAGTGTGTGTGGGTCTGTGTGTGTGCGGTGGGAGTGTGTGTGGGTCTGTGTGTGTGCGGTGGGAGTGTGTGTGGGTCTGTGTGTGTGTGTGCGGTGGGAGTGTGTGTGGGTCTGTGTGTGTGTGCGGCGGGAGTGTGTGTGGGTCTCTGTGTGTGTGTGGCGGGAGTGTGTGTGGGTCTGTGTGTGTGTGTTGGGAGTGTGTGTGGGTCTGTGTGTGTGCGGTGGGAGTGTGTGTGGGTCTGTGTGTGTGCGGTGGGAGTGTGTGTGGTTCTGTTTGTGTGTGTGCGGTGGGAGTGTGTGTGGGTCTGTGTGTGTGCGGCGGGAGTGTGTGTGGGTCTGTGTGTGTGTGCGGAGGGAGTGTGTGTGGGTCTGTGTGTGTGTGTGCGGCGGGAGTGTGTGTGGGTCTGTGTGTGTGTGTTGGGAGTGTGTGTGGGTCTGTGTGTGTGTGCGGAGGGAGTGTGTGTGGGTCTGTGTGTGTGTGTGCGGCGGGAGTGTGTGTGGGTCTGTGTGTGTGTGTTGGGAGTGTGTGTGGGTCTGTGTGTGTGCGGTGGGAGTGTGTGTGGGTCTGTGTGTGTGCGGTGGGAGTGTGTGTGGGTCTGTGTGTGTGTGGGCGGTGGGAGTGTGTGTGGGTCTGTGTGTGTGTGCGGCGGGAGTGTGTGTGGGTCTCTGTGCGTGTGTGGCGGGAGTGTGTGTGGGTCTGTGTGTGTGTGTTGGGAGTGTGTGTGGGTCTGTGTGTGTGCGGTGGGAGTGTGTGTGGGTCTGTGTGTGTGTTTTGGGAGTGTGTGTGGGTCTGTGTGTTTGTGTGCGGTGGGAGTGTGTGTGGGTCTGTGTGTGTGTGTGGCGGGAGTGTGTGTGGGTCTGTGTGAGTGTGTTGGGAGTGTGTGTGGGTCTGTGTGTGTGTGCGGCGGGAGTGTGTGTGGGTCTGTGTGTGTGTGTGGCGGGAGTGTGTGTGGGTCTGTGTGTGTGTGTTGGGAGTGTGTGTGGGTCTGTGTGTGTGCGGTGGGAGTGTGTGTGGGTCTGTGTGTGTGCGGTGGGAGTGTGTGTGGGTCTGTGTGTGTGTGTGCGGTGGGAGTGTGTGTGGGTCTGTGTGTGTGTGCGGCGGGAGTGTGTGTGGGTCTCTGTGCGTGTGTGGCGGGAGTGTGTGTGGGTCTGTCTGTGTGTGTTGGGAGTGTGTGTGGGTCTGTGTGTGTGCGGTGGGAGTGTGTGTGGGTCTGTGTGTGTGCGGTGGGAGTGTGTGTGGTTCTGTGTGTGTGTGTGCGGTGGGAGTGTGTGTGGGTCTGTGTGTGTGCGGCGGGAGTGTGTGTGGGTCTGTGTGTGTGTGCGGCGGGAGTGTGTGTGGGTCTGTGTGTGTGTGTGCGGCGGGAGTGTGTGTGGGTCTGTGTGTGTGTGCGGCGGGAGTTTGTGTGGGTCTGTGTGTGTGTGCGGCGGGAGTGTGTGTGGGTCTGTGTGTGTGTGCGGCGGGAGTGTGTGTGGGTCTGTGTGTGTGTGTGTGGCGGGAGTGTGTGTGGGTCTGTGTATGTGTGCGGTGGGAGTGTGTGTGGGTCTGTGTGTGTGTGCGGTGGGAGTGTGTGTGGGTCTGTGTGTGTGTGCGGCGGGAGTGTGTGTGGGTCTGTGTGTGTGTGTGCGGTGGGAGTGTGTGTGGGTCTGTGTGTGTGTGTGCGGCAGGAGTGTGTGTGGGTTTGTGTGTGTGTGCGGCGGGAGTGTGTGTGGGTCTGTGTGTGTGTGCGGCGGGAGTGTGTGTGGGTCTGTGTGTGTGCGGCGGGAGTGTGTGTGGGTCTGTGTGTGTGTGCGGCAGGAGTGTGTGTGGGTCTGTGTGTGTGCGGCGGGAGTGTGTGTGTGCGGTGGGAGTGTGTGTGGGTCTGTGTGTGTTTGTGTGCGGTGGGAGTGTGTGTGGGTCTGTGTGTGTGTGTGCGGTGGGAGTGTGTGTGGGTCTGTGTGTGTGTGCGGCGGGAGTGTGTGTGGGTCTGTGTGTGTGTGTGCGGTGGGAGTGTGTGTGGGTCTGTGTGTGTGTGTGCGGTGGGAGTGTGTGTGGGTCTGTATGTGTGTGTGCGGCGGGAGTGTGTGTGGGTCTGTGTGTGCGGCGGGAGTGTGTGTGGGTCTGTGTGTGTGTGTGCGGCGGGAGTGTGTGTGGGTCTGTGTGTGTGCAGTGGGAGTGTGTGTGGGTCTGTGTGTGTGTGTGCGGCGGGAGTGTGTGTGGGTCTGTGTGTGTGTGTGCGGCGGGAGTGTGTGTGGGTCTGTGTGTGTGTGCGGCGGGAGTGTGTGTGGGTCTGTGTGTGTGCGGCGGGAGTGTGTGTGGGTCTGTGTGTGAGTGCGGTGGGAGTGTGTGTGGGTCTGTGTGTGTGTGCGGCGGGAGTGTGTGTGGGTCTGTGTGTGTGCGGTGGGAGTGTGTGTGGGTCTGTGTGTGTGTGACGGGAGTGTGTGTGGGTCTGTGTGTGTGCGGTGGGAGTGTGTGTGGATCTGTGTGTGTGTGACGGGAGTGTGTGTGGGTCTGTGTGTGTGCGGTGGGAGTGTGTGTGGATCTGTGTGTGTGTGACGGGAGTGTGTGTGGGTCTGTGTGTGTGTGCGGTGGGAGTGTGTGTGGGTCTGTGTGTGTGTGCGGCGGGAGTGTGTGTGGGTCTGTGTGTGTGTGCGGTGGGAGTGTGCGTGGGTCTGTGTGTTTGCGGTGGGAGTGTGCGTGGGTCTGTGTGTGTGTGCGGTGGGAGTGTGTGTGGGTCTGTGTGTGCGGTGGGAGTGTGAGTGGGTCTGTGTGTGTGTGCGGCAGGAGTGTGTGTGGGTCTGTGTGTGTGCGGTGGGAGTGTGTGTGGGTCTGTGTGTGTGCGGTGGGAGTGTGTGTGGGTCTGTGTGTGTGTGCGGTGGGAGTGTGTGTGGGTCTGTGTGTGTGTGCGGTGGGAGTGTGTTTGGGTCTGTGTGTGTGTGTGCGGTGGCAGTGTGTGTGGGTCTGTGTGTGTGCGGTGGGAGTGTGAGTGGGTCTGTGTGTGTGTGTGCGGCGGGAGTGTGTGTGGGTCTGTGTGTGTGTGTGCGGTGGGAGTGTGTGTGGGTCTGTGTGTGTGTGCGGCGGGAGTGTGTGTGGGTCTGTGTGTGTGTGCGGTGGGAGTGTGTGTGGGTCTGTGTGTGTGTGTGCGGTGGGAGTGTGTGTGGGTCTGTGTGTGTGTGCGGTGGGAGTGTGTGTGGGTCTGTGTGTGTGCGGTGGGAGTGTGTGTGGGTCTGTGTGTGTGCAGCGGGAGTGTGTGTGGGTCTGTGTGTTTGCGGTGGGAGTGTGTGTGGGTCTGTGTGTGTGTGCAGTGGGAGTGTGTGTGGGTCTGTGTGTGTGTGCAGTGGGAGTGTGTGTGGGTCTGTGTGTGTGTGCGGCGGGAGTGTGTGAGAGTCTGTGTGTGTGTGCAGTGGGAGTGTGTGTGGGTCTGTGTGTGTGTGCGGTGGGAGTGTGTGTGGGTCTGTGTGTGTGTGCGGCGGGAGTGTGTGTGGGTCTGTGTGTGTGTGCGGCGGGAGTGTGTGTGGGTCTGTGTGTGTGTGCAGTGGGAGTGTGTGTGGGTCTGTGTGTGTGTGCGGTGGGAGTGTGTGTGTGTCTGTGTGTGTGTGTGGTGGGAGTGTGTGTGGGTCTGTGTGTGTGTGCGGCGGGAGTGTGTGTGGGTCTGTGTGTGTGTGCGGTGGGGGTGTGTGTGGGTCTGTGTGTGTGCGGCGGGAGAGTGTGTTGGTCTGTGTGTGTGTGCGGTGGGAGTGTGTGTGGGTCTGTGTGTGTGTGCAGTGGGAGTGTGTGTGGGTCTGTGTGTGTGTGCGGTGGGAGTGTGTGTGGGTCTGTGTGTGTGTGCGGCGGGAGTGTGTGTGGGTCTGTGTGTGTGTGTGCGGTGGGAGTGTGTGTGGGTCTGTGTGTGTGCGGTGGGAGTGTGTGTGGGTCTGTGTGTGTGTGTGCGGCGGGAGTGTGTGTGGGTCTGTGTGTGTGTGTGGCGGGATGTGTGTGGGTCTGTGTGTGTGTTGGGAGTGTGTGTGGGTCTGTGTGTGTGCGGTGGGAGTGTGTGTGGGTCTGTGTGTGTGCGGTGGGAGTGTGTGTGGGTCTGTGTGTGTGTGTGCGGTGGGAGTGTGTGTGGGTCTGTGTGTGTGTGCGGCGGGAGTGTGTGTGGGTCTCTGTGTGTGTGTGGCGGGAGTGTGTGTGGGTCTGTGTGTGTGTGTTGGGAGTGTGTGTGGGTCTGTGTGTGTGCGGTGGGAGTGTGTGTGGGTCTGTGTGTATGCGGTGGGAGTGTGTGTGGTTCTGTGTGTGTGTGTGCGGTGGGAGTGTGTGTGGGTCTGTGTGTGTGCGGCGGGAGTGTGTGTGGGTCTGTGTGTGTGTGCGGCGGGAGTGTGTGTGGGTCTGTGTGTGTGTGTGCGGCGGGAGTGTGTGTGGGTCTGTGTGTGTGTGCGGCGGGAGTGTGTGTGGGTCTGTGTGTGTGTGCGGTGGGAGTGTGTGTGGGTCTGTGTGTGTGTGCGGCGGGAGTGTGTGTGGGTCTGTGTGTGTGTGCGGCGAGAGTGTGTGTGGGTCTGTGTGTGTGTGCGGCGGGAGTGTGTGTGGGTCTGTGTGTGTGTGTGCGGCGGGAGTGTGTGTGGGTCTGTGTATGTGTGCGGCAGGAGTGTGTGTGGGTCTGTGTGTGTGCGGCGGGAGTGTGTGTGGATCTGTGTGTGTGCGGCGGGAGTGTGTGTGGGTCTGTGTGTGCGTGTGCGGCGGGAGTGTGTGTGGGTCTGTGTGTGTGTGCGGCAGGAGTGTGTGTGCGTCTGTGTGTGTGCGGCGGGAGTGTGTGTGTGCGGTGGGAGTGTGTGTGGGTCTGTGTGTGTGTGTGCGGTGGGAGTGTGTGTGGGTCTGTGTGTGTGTGCGGCGGGAGTGTGTGTGGGTCTGTGTGTGTGTGTGCGGTGGGAGTGTGTGTGGGTCTGTGTGTGTGTGTGCGGTGGGAGTGTGTGTGGGTCTGTGTGTGTGTGTGCGGCGGGAGTGTGTGTGTGGGTCTGTGTGTGCGGCGGGAGTGTGTGTGGGTCTGTGTGTGTGTGTGCGGCGGGAGTGTGTGTGGGTCTGTGTGTGTGCGGTGGGAGTGTGTGTGGGTCTGTGTGTGTGTGTGCGGCGGGAGTGTGTGTGGGTCTGTGTGTGTGTGTGCGGCGGGAGTGTGTGTGGGTCTGTGTGTGTGTGCGGCGGGAGTGTGTGTGGGTCTGTGTGTGTGCGGCGGGAGTGTGTGTGGGTCTGTGTGTGAGTGCGGTGGGAGTGTGTGTGGGTCTGTGTGTGTGTGCGGCGGGAGTGTGTGTGGGTCTGTGTGTGTGCGGTGGGAGTGTGTGTGGGTCTGTGTGTGTGTGTGACGGGAGTGTGTGTGGGTCTGTGTGTGTGCGGTGGGAGTGTGTGTGGATCTGTGTGTGTGTGTGCGGCGGGAGTGTGTGTGGGTCTGTGTGTGTGTTTTGGGAGTGTGTGTGGGTCTGTGTGTGTGCGGTGGGAGTGTGTGTGGGTCTGTGTGTGTGCGGTGGGAGTGTGTGTGGTTCTGTGTGTGTGTGTGCGGTGGGAGTGTGTGTGGGTCTGTGTGTGTGCGGCGGGAGTGTGTGTGGGTCTGTGTGTGTGTGCGGCGGGAGTGTGTGTGGGTCTGTGTGTGTGTGTGCGGCGGGAGTGTGTGTGGGTCTGTGTGTGTGTGCGGCGGGAGTTTGTGTGGGTCTGTGTGTGTGTGCGGCGGGAGTGTGTGTGGGTCTGTGTGTGTGTGCGGCGGGAGTGTGTGTGGGTCTGTGTGTGTGTGTGCGGCGGGAGTGTGTGTGGGTCTGTGTGTGTGCGGTGGGAGTGTGTGTGGGTCTGTGTGTGTGCGGTGGGAGTGTGTGTGGGTCTGTGTGTGTGTGTGCGGTGGGAGTGTGTGTGGGTCTGTGTGTGTGTGCGGTGGGAGTGTGTGTGGGTCTGTGTGTGTGTGCGGCGGGAGTGTGTGTGGGTCTGTGTGTGTGTGTGCGGTGGGAGTGTGTGTGGGTCTGTGTGTGTGTGTGCGGTGGGAGTGTGTGTGGGTCTGTGTGTGTGTGTGCGGCGGGAGTGTGTGTGGGTCTGTGTGTGCGTCGGGAGTGTGTGTGGGTCTGTGTGTGTGTGTGCGGCGGGAGTGTGTGTGGGTCTGTGTGTGTGCGGTGGGAGTGTGTGTGGGTCTGTGTGTGTGTGTGCGGCGGGAGTGTGTGTGGGTCTGTGTGTGTGTGCGGCGGGTGTGTGTGTGGGTCTGTGTGTGTGCGGCGGGAGTGTGTGTGGGTCTGTGTGTGAGCGCGGTGGGAGTGTGTGTGGGTCTGTGTGTGTGTGTGCGGGAGTGTGTGTGGGTCTGTGTGTGTGCGGCGGGAGTGTGTGTGGGTCTGTGTGTGTGCGGCGGGAGTGTGTGTGGGTCTGTGTGTGTGTGCGGCGGGAGTGTGTGTGGGTCTGTGTGTGTGCGGTGGGAGTGTGTGTGGGTCTGTGTGTGTGTGACGGGAGTGTGTGTGGGTCTGTGTGTGTGCGGTGGGAGTGTGTGTGGATCTGTGTGTGTGTGACGGGAGTGTGTGTGGGTCTGTGTGTGTGCGGCGGGAGTGTGTGTGGGTCTGTGTGTGTGTGCGGTGGGAGTGTGCGTGGGTCTGTGTGTGTGTGCGGTGGGAGTGTGTGTGGGTCTGTGTGTGTGCGGTGGGAGTGTGAGTGGGTCTGTGTGTGTGTGCGGCAGGAGTGTGTGTGGGTCTGTGTGTGTGCGGTGGGAGTGTGTGTGGGTCTGTGTGTATGCGGTGGGAGTGTGTGTGGGTCTGTGTGTGTGCGGTGGGAGTGTGTGTGGGTCTGTGTGTGTGTGCGGTGGGAGTGTGTGTGGGTCTGTGTGTGTGTGCGGTGGGAGTGTGTGTGGGTCTGTGTGTGTGTGCGGTGGCAGTGTGAGTGGGTCTGTGTGTGTGCGGTGGGAGTGTGAGTGGGTCTGTGTGTGTGTGTGCGGCGGGAGTGTGTGTGGGTCTGTGTGTGTGCGGTGGGAGTGTGAGTGGGTCTGTGTGTGTGTGTGCGGCGGGAGTGTGTGTGATTCTGTGTGTGTGTGTGCGGTGGGAGTGTGTGTGGGTCTGTGTGTGTGTGCGGCGCAAGTGTGTGTGGGTCTGTGTGTGTGTGCGGTGGGAGTGTGTGTGGGTCTGTGTGTGTGTGTGCGGTGGGAGTGTGTGTGGGTCTGTGTGTGTGTGCGGTGGGAGTGTGTGTGGGTCTGTGTGTGTGCGGTGGGAGTGTGTGTGGGTCTGTGTGTGTGCAGCGGGAGTGTGTGTGGGTCTGTGTGTGTGTGCGGCGGGAGTGTGTGTGGGTCTGTGTGTGTGTGCGGTTGGAGTGTGTGTGGGTCTGTGTGTGTGTGTGCGGTGGGAGTGTGTGTGGGTCTGTGTGTGTGCGGCGGGAGTGTGTGTGGGTCTGTGTGTGTGCGGCGGGAGTGTGTGTGGGTCTGTGCGTGTGTGCAGCGGGAGAGTGTGTGGGTCTGTGTGTGTGTGTGCGGCGGGAGTGTGTGTGGGTCTGTGTGTGTGCGGCGGGAGTGTGTGTGGGTCTGTGTGTGTGTGCGGCGGGAGTGTGTGTGGGTCTGTGTGTGTGTGCGGCGGGAGTGTGTGTGGGTCTGTGTGTGTGTGCGGCGGGAGTGTGTGTGGGTCTGTGTGTGTGTGCGGCGGGAGTGTGTGTGGGTCTGTGTGTGTGCGGTGGGAGTGTGTGTGGGTCTGTGTGTGTGCGGTGGGAGTGTGTGTGGGTCTGTGTGTGTGTGCGGCGGGAGTGTGTGTGGGTCTGTGTGTGTGCGGTGGGAGTGTGTGTGGGTCTGTGTGTGTGTGTGCGGCGGGAGTGTGTGTGGGTCTGTGTGTGTGTGCGGCGGGTGTGTGTGTGGGTCTGTGTGTGTGCGGCGGGAGTGTGTGTGGGTCTGTGTGTGAGCGCGGGGGGAGTGTGTGTGGGTCTGTGTGTGTGTGTGCGGGAGTGTGTGTGGGTCTGTGTGTGTGCGGCGGGAGTGTGTGTGGGTCTGTGTGTGTGCGGCGGGAGTGTGTGTGGGTCTGTGTGTGTGTGCGGCGGGAGTGTGTGTGGGTCTGTGTGTGTGCGGTGGGAGTGTGTGTGGGTCTGTGTGTGTGTGACGGGAGTGTGTGTGGGTCTGTGTGTGTGCGGTGGGAGTGTGTGTGGATCTGTGTGTGTGTGACGGGAGTGTGTGTGGGTCTGTGTGTGTGCGGCGGGAGTGTGTGTGGGTCTGTGTGTGT
The DNA here is from genome assembly GCF_047496795.1 of Chiloscyllium punctatum. Lineage (NCBI taxonomy): Eukaryota > Metazoa > Chordata > Chondrichthyes > Orectolobiformes > Hemiscylliidae > Chiloscyllium > Chiloscyllium punctatum. The sequence continues at coordinate 27,781,842 of NC_092772.1, forward strand.
GTGCGGTGGGAGTGTGCGTGGGTCTGTGTGTGTGTGCGGTGGGAGTGTGTGTGGGTCTGTGTGTGTGCGGTGGGAGTGTGAGTGGGTCTGTGTGTGTGTGCGGCAGGAGTGTGTGTGGGTCTGTGTGTGTGCGGTGGGAGTGTGTGTGGGTCTGTGTGTATGCGGTGGGAGTGTGTGTGGGTCTGTGTGTGTGCGGTGGGAGTGTGTGTGGGTCTGTGTGTGTGTGCGGTGGGAGTGTGTGTGGGTCTGTGTGTGTGTGCGGTGGGAGTGTGTGTGGGTCTGTGTGTGTGTGCGGTGGCAGTGTGAGTGGGTCTGTGTGTGTGCGGTGGGAGTGTGAGTGGGTCTGTGTGTGTGTGTGCGGCGGGAGTGTGTGTGGGTCTGTGTGTGTGCGGTGGGAGTGTGAGTGGGTCTGTGTGTGTGTGTGCGGCGGGAGTGTGTGTGATTCTGTGTGTGTGTGTGCGGTGGGAGTGTGTGTGGGTCTGTGTGTGTGTGCGGCGCAAGTGTGTGTGGGTCTGTGTGTGTGTGCGGTGGGAGTGTGTGTGGGTCTGTGTGTGTGTGTGCGGTGGGAGTGTGTGTGGGTCTGTGTGTGTGTGCGGTGGGAGTGTGTGTGGGTCTGTGTGTGTGCGGTGGGAGTGTGTGTGGGTCTGTGTGTGTGCAGCGGGAGTGTGTGTGGGTCTGTGTGTGTGCGGCGGGAGTGTGTGTGGGTCTGTGTGTGTGCGGTGGAAGTGTGTGTGGGTCTGTGTGTGTGTGCGGCAGGAGTGTGTGTGGGTCTGTGTGTGTGCGGTGGGAGTGTGTGTGGGTCTGTGTGTATGCGGTGGGAGTGTGTGTGGGTCTGTGTGTGTGCGGTGGGAGTGTGTGTGGGTCTGTGTGTGTGTGCGGTGGGAGTGTGTGTTGGTCTGTGTGTGTGTGCGGTGGGAGTGTGTGTGGGTCTGTGTGTGTGTGCGGTGGCAGTGTGAGTGGGTCTGTGTGTGTGCGGTGGGAGTGTGAGTGGGTCTGTGTGTGTGTGTGCGGCGGGAGTGTGTGTGGGTCTGTGTGTGTGCGGTGGGAGTGTGAGTGGGTCTGTGTGTGTGTGTGCGGCGGGAGTGTGTGTGATTCTGTGTGTGTGTGTGCGGTGGGAATGTGTGTGGGTCTGTGTGTGTGTGCGGCGCAAGTGTGTGTGGGTCTGTGTGTGTGTGCGGTGGGAGTGTGTGTGGGTCTGTGTGTGTGTGTGCGGTGGGAGTGTGTGTGGGTCTGTGTGTGTGTGCGGTGGGAGTGTGTGTGGGTCTGTGTGTGTGCGGTGGGAGTGTGTGTGGGTCTGTGTGTGTGCAGCGGGAGTGTGTGTGGGTCTGTGTGTGTGCGGCGGGAGTGTGTGTGGGTCTGTGTGTGTGTGCGGTTGGAGTGTGTGTGGGTCTGTGTGTGTGTGTGCGGTGGGAGTGTGTGTGGGTCTGTGTGTGTGCGGCGGGAGTGTGTGTGGGTCTGTGTGTGTGCGGCGGGAGTGTGTGTGGGTCTGTGCGTGTGTGCAGCGGGAGAGTGTGTGGGTCTGTGTGTGTGTGTGCGGCGGGAGTGTGTGTGGGTCTGTGTGTGTGCGGCGGGAGTGTGTGTGGGTCTGTGTGTGTGTGCGGCGGGAGTGTGTGTGGGTCTGTGTGTGTGTGCGGCGGGAGTGTGTGTGGGTCTGTGTGTGTGTGCGGCGGGAGTGTGTGTGGGTCTGTGTGTGTGTGCGGCGGGAGTGTGTGTGGGTCTGTGTGTGTGCGGTGGGAGTGTGTGTGGGTCTGTGTGTGTGCGGTGGGAGTGTGTGTGGGTCTGTGTGTGTGTGCGGCGGGAGTGTGTGTGGGTCTGTGTGTGTGTGCGGTGGGAGTGTGTGTGGGTCTGTGTGTGTGCGGTGGGAGTGTGTGTGGGTCTGTGTGTGTGTGCGGTGGGAGTGTGTGTGGGTCTGTGTGTGTGTGCAGCGGGAATGTGTGTGGGTCTGTGTGTGTGTGTGTGTGCGGCGGGAGTGTGTGTGGGTCTGTGTGTGTGTGCGGTGGGAGTGTGTGTGGGTCTGTGTGTGTGTGCGGTGGGAGTGTGTGTGGGTCTGTGTGTGTGTGTGCGGTGGGAGTGTGTGTGGGTCTGTGTGTGTGTGCAGCGGGAATGTGTGTGGGTCTGTGTGTGTGTGTGCGGTGGGAGTGTGTGTGGGTCTGTGTGTGTGTGCGGCGGGAGTGTGTGTGGGTCTGTGTGTGTGTGCGGCGGGAGTGTGTGTGGGTCTGTGTGTGTGTGCGGCGGGAATGTGTGTGCGTCTGTGTGTGTGTGCGGCGGGAGTGTGTGTGGGTCTGTGTGTGTGTGCGGCGGGAGTGTGTGTGGGTCTGTGTGTGAGTGCGGTGGGAGTGTGTGTGGGTCTGTGTGTGTGTGCGGCGGGAGTGTGTGTGGGTCTGTGTGTGTGTGCAGCGGGAGTGTGTGTGGGTCTGTGTGTGTGTGTGCGGTGGGAGTGTGTGTGGGTCTGTGTGTGTGTGCGGCGGGAGTGTGTGTGGGTCTGTGTGTGTGTGCGGCGGGAGTGTGTGTGGGTCTGTGTGTGTGTGCGGCGGGAGTGTGTGTGGGTCTGTGTGTGTGTGCGGCGGGAGTGTGTGTGGGTCTGTGTGTGTGTGCCGCGGGAGTGTGTGTGGGTCTGTGTGTGTGCGGTGGGAGTGTGTGTGGATCTGTGTGTGTGCGGTGGGAGTGTGTGTGGGTCTGTGTGTGTGTGCGGCGGGAGTGTGTGTGGGTCTGTGTGTGTGTGCGGCGGGAGTGTGTGTGGGTCTGTGTGTGTGTGTGCGGTGGGAGTGTGTGTGGGTCTGTGTGTGTGTGTGGTGGGAGTGTGTGTGGATCTGTGTGTGTGTGCGGCGGGAGTGTGTGTGGGTCTGTGTGTGTGCGGTGGGAGTGTGTGTGGGTCTGTGTGTGTGCGGCGGGAGTGTGTGTGGGTCTGTGTGTGTGTGCGGCGGGAGTGTGTGTGGGTCAATGTGTGTGTGCGGTGGGAGTGTGTGTGGGTCTGTGTGTGTGTGCGGCGGGAGTGTGTGTGGGTCTGTGTGTGTGTGCGGCGGGAGTGTGTGTGGGTCTGTGTGTGTGTGCGGCGGGAGTGTGTGTGGGTCTGTGTGTGTGTGCGGCGGGAGTGTGTGTGGGTCTGTGTGTGTGTGCGGCGGGAGTGTGTGTGGGTCTGTGTGTGTGCGGTGGGAGTGTGTGTGGGTCTGTGTGTGTGCGGTGGGAGTGTGTGTGGGTCTGTGTGTGTGTGCGGCGGGAGTGTGTGTGGGTCTGTGTGTGTGTGCGGTGGGAGTGTGTGTGGGTCTGTGTGTGTGTGTGCGGTGGGAGTGTGTGTGGGTCTGTGTGTGTGTGCGGTGGGAGTGTGTGTGGGTCTGTGTGTGTGTGCGGCGGGAGTGTGTGTGGGTCTGTGTGTGTGCGGTGGGAGTGTGTGTGGGTCTGTGTGTGTGCGGTGGGAGTGTGTGTGGGTCTGTGTGTGTGTGTGGCGGGAGTGTGTGTGGGTGTTTGTGTGTGTGTGCGGCGGGAGTGTGTGTGGGTCTGTGTGTGTGCGGTGGGAGTGTGTGTGGGTCTTTGTGTGTGTGTGCGGTGGGAGTGTGTGTGGGTCTGTGTGTGCGGTGGGTGTGTGAGTGGGTCTGTGTGTGTGTGCGGCGGGTGTGTGTGTGGGTCTGTGTGTGTGTGTGCGTCGGGAGTGTGTGTGGGTCTGTGTGTGTGTGTGCGGCGGGAGTGTGTGTGGGTCTGTGTGTGTGTGTGCGGCGGGAGTGTGTGTGGGTCTGTGTGTGTGTGTGCGGCGGGAGGGTGTGTGGGTCTGTGTGTGTGCGGTGGGAGTGTGTGTGGGTCTGTGTGTGTGTGTGCGGCGGGTGTGTGTGTGGGTCTGTGTGTGTGTGTGCGGTGGGAGTGTGTGTGGGTCTGTGTGTGTGCGGTGGGAGTGTGTGTGGGTCTGTGTGTGTGTGCGGTGGGAGTGTGTGTGGGTCTGTGTGTGTGTGTGCGGTGGGAGTGTGTGTGGGTCTGTGTGTGTGCGGCGGGAGTGTGTGTGGGTCTGTGTGTGTGTGCGGCGGGAGTGTGTGTGGGTCTGTGTGTGAGTGCGGTGGGAGTGTGTGTGGGTCTGTGTGTGTGTGCGGCGGGAGTGTGTGTGGGTCTGTGTGTGTGTGCGGTGGGAGTGTGTGTGGGTCTGTGTGTGTGTGTGCGGTGGGAGTGTGTGTGGGTCTGTGTGTGTGTGTGCGGTGGGAGTGTGTGTGGGTCTGTGTGTGTGTGCGGTGGGAGTGTGTGTGGGTCTATGTGTGTGTGCGGTGGGAGTGTGTGTGGGTCTGTGTATGTGTGTGGCAGTAGTGTGTGTGGGTCTGTGTGTGTGTGCGGTGGGAGTGTGTGTGGGTCTGTGTATGTGTGTGGCAGGAGTGTGTGCGGGTCTGTGTGTGTGTGCGGTGAGAGTGTGTGTCGGTCTGTGTGTGTGTGCGGTGGGAGTGTACGTGGGTCTGTGTGTGCGGTGGGAGTGTGTGTGGGTCTTTGTGTGTGTGCGGCGGGAGTGTGTGTGGGTCTGTGTGTGTGTGCGGCGGGAGTGTGTGTGGGTGTGTGTGTGTGCGGCGGGAGTGTGTGTGGGTCCGTGTGTGTGTGCGGCGGGAGTGTGTCTGGGTCTGTGTGTGTGTGTGCGGCGGGAGTGTGTGTGGGTCTGTGTGTGTGCGGCGGGAGTGTGTGTGGGTCTGTGTGTGTGTGCGGTGGGAGTGTGTGTGGGTCTGTGTGTGTGCGGTGGGAGTGTGTGTGGGTCTGTGTGTGTGTGCAGTGGGAGTGTGTGTGGGTCTGTGTGTGTGTGCGGCGGGAGTGTGTGTGGGTCTGTGTGTGTGCGGCGGGAGTGTGTGTGGGTCTGTGTGTGTGCGGCGGGAGTGTGTGTGGGTCTGTGTGTGTGCGGCGGGAGTGTGTGGGGGTCTGTGTGTGTGCGGCGGGAGTGTGTGTGGGTCTGTGTGTGTGTGCGGCGGGAGTGTGTGTGGGTCTGTGTGTGTGTGCGGCGGGAGTGTGTGTGGGTCTGTGTGTGTGTGAGCGGCGGGAGTGTGTGTGGGTCTGTGTGTGTGTGGTGGGAGTGTGTGTGGGTCTGTGTGTGTGTGTGTGTGCGGCGGGAGTGTGTGTGGGTCTGTGTGTGTGTGCGGCGGGAGTGTGTGTGGGTCTGTGTGTGTGTGCGGTGGGAGTGTGTGTGGGTCTGTGTGTGTGCGGTGGGAGTGTGTGTGGGTCTGTGTGTGTGTGTGCGGTGGGAGTGTGTGTGGGTCTGTGTGTGAGTGTGCGGCGGGAGTGTGTGTGGGTCTGTGTGTGTGTGCGGCGGGAGTGTGTGTGGGTCTGTGTGTGTGTGCGGTGGGAGTGTGTGTGGGTCTGTGTGTGTGTGTGTGCGGTCGGAGTGTGTGTGGGTATGTGTGTGTGCGGCGGGAGTGTGTGTGTGTCTGTCTGTGTGTGTGTGCGGCGGGAGTGTGTGTGGGTCTGTCTGTGTGTGTGTGCGGCGGGAGTGTGTGTGGGTCTGTGTGTGTGTGCGGTGGGAGTGTGTGTGGGTCTGTGTGAGTGTGTGCGGTGGGAGTGTGTGTCGGTTTGTGTGTGTGCGGCGGGAGTGTGTGTGGGTCTGTCTGTGTGTGTGTGCGGCGGGAGTGTGTGTGGGTCTGTCTGTGTGTGTGTGCGGCGGGAGTGTGTGTGGGTCTGTGTGTGTGTGCGGTGGGAGTGTGTGTGGGTCTGTGTGTGTGTGTGTGCGGTGGGAGTGTGTGTGGGTCTGTGTGTGTGCGGCGGGAGTGTGTGTGGGTCTGTGTGTGTGTGCGGTGGGAGTGTGTGTGGGTCTGTCTGTGTGTGTGCGGTGGGAGTGTGTGTGGGTCTGTGTGTGTTTGCGGTGGGAGTGTGTGTGGGTCTGTGTGTGTGCGGTGGGAGTGTGTGTGGGTCTGTGTGTGTGTGAGCGGCGGGAGTGTGTGTGGGTCTGTGTGTGTGTGGTGGGAGTGTGTGTGGGTCTGTGTGTGTGTGTGTGTGCGGCGGGAGTTTGTGTGGGTCTGTGTGTGTGTGCGGCGGGAGTGTGTGTGGGTCTGTGTGTGTGTGCGGTGGGAGTGTGTGTGGGTCTGTGTGTGTGCGGCGGGAGTGTGTGTGGGTCTGTGTGTGTGTGTGTGTGTGCGGCGGGAGTGTGTGTGGGTCTGTGTGTGTGCGGTGGGAGTGTGTGTGGGTCTGTGTGTGTGTGTGCGGCGGGAGTGTGTGTGGGTCTGTGTGTGTGTGCGGTGGGAGTGTGTGTGGGTCTGTGTGTGTGTGTGCGGCGGGAGTGTGCGTGGGTCTGTGTGTGTGTGCGGTGGGAGTGTGTGTGGGTCTGTGTGTGTGTGTGCGGCGGGAGTGTGTGTGGGTCTGTGTGTGTGCGGTGGGAGTGTGTGTGGGTCTGTGTGTGTGTGCGGCGGGAGTGTGCGTGGGTCTGTGTGTGTGTGCGGCGGGAGTGTGTGTGCGTCTGTGTGTGTGCGGTGGGAGTGTGTGTGGGTCTGTGTGTGTGCGGCGGGAGTGTGTGTGGGTCTGTGTGTGTGTGCGGTGGGAGTGTGTGTGGGTCTGTGTGTGTGTGTGCGGCGGGAGTGTGCGTGGGTCTGTGTGTGTGTGCGGCGGGAGTGTGTGTGGGTCTGTGTGTGTGTGCGGCAGGAGTGTGTGTGGGTCTGTGTGTGAGTGCGGTGGGAGTGTGTGTGGGTCTGAGTGTGTGTGTGCGGCGGGAGTGTGTGTGGGTCTGTGTGTGTGTGCGGTGGGAGTGTGTGTGGGTCTGTGTGTGTGTGTGCGGTGGGAGTGTGTGTGGGTCTGTGTGTGTGTGCTGCGGGAGTGTGTGTGTGTCTGTGTGTGTCTGACGGGTGTGTGTGTGGGTCTGTGTGTGTGTGCGGCAGGAGTGTGTGTGGGTCTGTGTGTGAGTGCGGTGGGAGTGTGTGTGGGTCTGAGTGTGTGTGTGCGGCGGGAGTGTGTGTGGGTCTGTGTGTGTGTGCGGTGGGAGTGTGTGTGGGTCTGTGTGTGTGTGTGCGGTGGGAGTGTGTGTGGGTCTGTGTGTGTGCGGCGGGAGTGTGTGTGGGTCTGTGTGTGTGTGCGGCGGGAGTGTGTGTGGGTCTGTGTGTGTCTGACGGGTGTGTGTGTGGGTCTGTGTGTGTGCGGTGGGAGTGTGTGTGGGTCTGTGTGTGTGTGCGGCGGGAGTGTGTGTGGGTCTGTGTGTGTGTGTGCGGCGGGAGTGTGTGTGGGTCTGTGTGTGTGTGTGCTGTGGGAGTGTGTGTGGATCTGTGTGTGTTTGGTGGGTGGTGTGTGGGTCTGTGTGTGTGTGCGGTGGGAGTGTGTGTGGGTCTGTGTGTGTGTGTGCGGTGGGAGTGTGTGTGGGTCTGTGTGTGTGTGTGCGGTGGGAGTGTGTGTGGGTCTGTGTGTGTGTGCGGCGGGAGTGTGTGTGGGTCTGTGTGTGTGTGTGCGGCGGGAGTGTGTGTGGGTCTGTGTGTGTGTGCGGTGGGAGTGTGTGTGGGTCTGTGTGTGTGTGTGCGGCGGGAGTGTGTGTGGGTCTGTGTGTGTGTGCGGCGGGAGTGTGTGTGGGTCTGTGTGTGTGTGCGGTGGGAGTGTGTGTGGGTCTGTGTGTGTGTGTGCGGTGGGAGTGTGTGTGGGTCTGTGTGTGTGTGCTGCGGGAGTGTGTGTGTGTCTGTGTGTGTGCGGTGGGAGTGTGTGTGGGTCTGTGTGTGTGTGCGGCGGGAGTGTGTGTGGGTCAGTGTGTGTGCGGTGGGAGTGTGTGTGGGTCTGTGTGTGTGTGTGCGGCGGGAGTGTGTGTGGGTCTGTGTGTGTGTGCGGCGGGAGTGTGTGTGGGTCTGTGTGTGTGTGCGGTGGGAGTGTGTGTGGGTCTGTGTGTGTGTGCGGTGGGAGTGTGTGTGGGTCTGTGTGTGTGCGGTGGGAGTGTGTGTGGGTCTGTGTGTGTGTGCGGCGGGAGTGTGTGTGGGTCTGTGTGTGTGTGCGGCGGGAGTATGTGTGGGTCTGTGTGTGTGTGCGGTGGGAGTGTGTGTGGGTCTGTGTGTGTGTGCGGCGGGAGTGTGTGTGGGTCTGTGTGTGTGCGGCGGGAGTGTGTGTGGGTCTGTGTGTGTGCGGTGGAATTGTGTGTGGGTCTGTGTGTGTGTGCGGCGGGAGTGTGTGTGGGTCTGTGTGTGTGTGTGCGGTGGGAGTGTGTGTGGGTCTGTGTGTGTGTGTGCGGTGGGAGTGTGTGTGGGTCTGTGTGTGTGTGCGGCGGGAGTGTGTGTGGGTCAGTGTGTAATTGCGGTGGGAGTGTGTGTGGGTCTGTGTGTGTGCGGCGGGAGTGTGTGTGGGTCTGTGTGTGTGTGCGGCGGGAGTGTGTGTGGGTCTGTGTGTGTCTGACGGGTGTGTGTGTGGGTCTGTGTGTGTGCGCGGTGGGAGTGTGTGTGGGTCTGTGTGTGTGTGCGGCGGGAGTGTGTGTGGGTCTGTGTGTGTGTGTGCGGCGGGAGTGTGTGTGGGTCTGTGTGTGTGTGTGCTGTGGGAGTGTGTGTGGATCTGTGTGTGTGTGGTGGGTGGTGTGTGGGTCTGTGTGTGTGTGCGGTGGGAGTGTGTGTGGGTCTGTGTGTGTGTGTGCGGTGGGAGTGTGTGTGGGTCTGTGTGTGTGTGTGCGGTGGGAGTGTGTGTGGGTCTGTGTGTGTGTGCGGCGGGAGTGTGTGTGGGTCTGTGTGTGTGTGTGCGGCGGGAGTGTGTGTGGGTCTGTGTGTGTGTGCGGTGGGAGTGTGTGTGGGTCTGTGTGTGTGTGTGCGGCGGGAGTGTGTGTGGGTCTGTGTGTGTGTGCGGCGGGAGTGTGTGTGGGTCTGTGTGTGTGTGCGGTGGGAGTGTGTGTGGGTCTGTGTGTGTGTGCGGTGGGAGTGTGTGTGGGTCTGTGTGTGTGTGTGTGGGAGTGTGTGTGGGTCTGTGTGTGTGTGTGTGGGAGTGTGTGTGGGTCTGTGTGTGTGCGGTGGGAGTGTGTGTGGGTCTGTGTGTGTGTGTGCGGCGGGAGTGTGTGTGGGTCTGTGTGTGTGTGCGGTGGGAGTGTGTGTGGGTCTGTGTGTGTGCGCGGCGGGAGTGTGTGTTGGTCTGTGTGTGTGCGCGGCGGGAGTGTGTGTGGGCTTGTGTGTGTGCGGCGGGAGTGTGTGTGGGTCTGTGTGTGTGCGGCGGGAGTGTGTGTGGGTCTGTGTGTGTGTGCGGTGGGATTGTGTGTGGGTCTGTGTGTGTGCGGCGGGAGTGTGTGTGGGTCTGAGTGTGTGCGGCGGGAGTGTGTGTGGGTCTGTGTGTGTGTGCGGCGGGAGTGTGTGTGGGTCTGTGTGTGTGCGGTGGGAGTGTGTGTGGGTCTGTGTGTGTGTGCGGTGGGAGTGTGTGTGGGTCTGTGTGTGTGTGCGGTGGGAGTGCGTGTGGGTCTGTGTGTGTGTGCGGTGGGAGTGTGTGTGGGTGTGTGTGTGTGTGCGGCGGGAGTGTGTGTGGGTCTGTGTGTGTGTGTGCGGTGGGAGTGTGTGTGGGTCTGTGTGTGTGCGGTGGGAGTGTGTGTGGGTCTGTGTGTGTGTGTGCGGCGGGAGTGTGTGTGGGTCTGTGTGTGTGTGTGGCGGGAGTGTGTGTGGGTCTGTGTGTGTGTGTTGGGAGTGTGTGTGGGTCTGTGTGTGTGCGGTGGGAGTGTGTGTGGGTCTGTGTGTGTGCGGTGGGAGTGTGTGTGGGTCTGTGTGTGTGTGTGCGGTGGGAGTGTGTGTGGGTCTGTGTGTGTGTGCGGCGGGAGTGTGTGTGGGTCTCTGTGTGTGTGTGGCGGGAGTGTGTGTGGGTCTGTGTGTGTGTGTTGGGAGTGTGTGTGGGTCTGTGTGTGTGCGGTGGGAGTGTGTGTGGGTCTGTGTGTGTGCGGTGGGAGTGTGTGTGGTTCTGTTTGTGTGTGTGCGGTGGGAGTGTGTGTGGGTCTGTGTGTGTGCGGCGGGAGTGTGTGTGGGTCTGTGTGTGTGTGCGGAGGGAGTGTGTGTGGGTCTGTGTGTGTGTGTGCGGCGGGAGTGTGTGTGGGTCTGTGTGTGTGTGTTGGGAGTGTGTGTGGGTCTGTGTGTGTGTGCGGAGGGAGTGTGTGTGGGTCTGTGTGTGTGTGTGCGGCGGGAGTGTGTGTGGGTCTGTGTGTGTGTGTTGGGAGTGTGTGTGGGTCTGTGTGTGTGCGGTGGGAGTGTGTGTGGGTCTGTGTGTGTGCGGTGGGAGTGTGTGTGGGTCTGTGTGTGTGTGGGCGGTGGGAGTGTGTGTGGGTCTGTGTGTGTGTGCGGCGGGAGTGTGTGTGGGTCTCTGTGCGTGTGTGGCGGGAGTGTGTGTGGGTCTGTGTGTGTGTGTTGGGAGTGTGTGTGGGTCTGTGTGTGTGCGGTGGGAGTGTGTGTGGGTCTGTGTGTGTGTTTTGGGAGTGTGTGTGGGTCTGTGTGTTTGTGTGCGGTGGGAGTGTGTGTGGGTCTGTGTGTGTGTGTGGCGGGAGTGTGTGTGGGTCTGTGTGAGTGTGTTGGGAGTGTGTGTGGGTCTGTGTGTGTGTGCGGCGGGAGTGTGTGTGGGTCTGTGTGTGTGTGTGGCGGGAGTGTGTGTGGGTCTGTGTGTGTGTGTTGGGAGTGTGTGTGGGTCTGTGTGTGTGCGGTGGGAGTGTGTGTGGGTCTGTGTGTGTGCGGTGGGAGTGTGTGTGGGTCTGTGTGTGTGTGTGCGGTGGGAGTGTGTGTGGGTCTGTGTGTGTGTGCGGCGGGAGTGTGTGTGGGTCTCTGTGCGTGTGTGGCGGGAGTGTGTGTGGGTCTGTCTGTGTGTGTTGGGAGTGTGTGTGGGTCTGTGTGTGTGCGGTGGGAGTGTGTGTGGGTCTGTGTGTGTGCGGTGGGAGTGTGTGTGGTTCTGTGTGTGTGTGTGCGGTGGGAGTGTGTGTGGGTCTGTGTGTGTGCGGCGGGAGTGTGTGTGGGTCTGTGTGTGTGTGCGGCGGGAGTGTGTGTGGGTCTGTGTGTGTGTGTGCGGCGGGAGTGTGTGTGGGTCTGTGTGTGTGTGCGGCGGGAGTTTGTGTGGGTCTGTGTGTGTGTGCGGCGGGAGTGTGTGTGGGTCTGTGTGTGTGTGCGGCGGGAGTGTGTGTGGGTCTGTGTGTGTGTGTGTGGCGGGAGTGTGTGTGGGTCTGTGTATGTGTGCGGTGGGAGTGTGTGTGGGTCTGTGTGTGTGTGCGGTGGGAGTGTGTGTGGGTCTGTGTGTGTGTGCGGCGGGAGTGTGTGTGGGTCTGTGTGTGTGTGTGCGGTGGGAGTGTGTGTGGGTCTGTGTGTGTGTGTGCGGCAGGAGTGTGTGTGGGTTTGTGTGTGTGTGCGGCGGGAGTGTGTGTGGGTCTGTGTGTGTGTGCGGCGGGAGTGTGTGTGGGTCTGTGTGTGTGCGGCGGGAGTGTGTGTGGGTCTGTGTGTGTGTGCGGCAGGAGTGTGTGTGGGTCTGTGTGTGTGCGGCGGGAGTGTGTGTGTGCGGTGGGAGTGTGTGTGGGTCTGTGTGTGTTTGTGTGCGGTGGGAGTGTGTGTGGGTCTGTGTGTGTGTGTGCGGTGGGAGTGTGTGTGGGTCTGTGTGTGTGTGCGGCGGGAGTGTGTGTGGGTCTGTGTGTGTGTGTGCGGTGGGAGTGTGTGTGGGTCTGTGTGTGTGTGTGCGGTGGGAGTGTGTGTGGGTCTGTATGTGTGTGTGCGGCGGGAGTGTGTGTGGGTCTGTGTGTGCGGCGGGAGTGTGTGTGGGTCTGTGTGTGTGTGTGCGGCGGGAGTGTGTGTGGGTCTGTGTGTGTGCGGTGGGAGTGTGTGTGGGTCTGTGTGTGTGTGTGCGGCGGGAGTGTGTGTGGGTCTGTGTGTGTGTGTGCGGCGGGAGTGTGTGTGGGTCTGTGTGTGTGTGCGGCGGGAGTGTGTGTGGGTCTGTGTGTGTGCGGCGGGAGTGTGTGTGGGTCTGTGTGTGAGTGCGGTGGGAGTGTGTGTGGGTCTGTGTGTGTGTGCGGCGGGAGTGTGTGTGGGTCTGTGTGTGTGCGGTGGGAGTGTGTGTGGGTCTGTGTGTGTGTGACGGGAGTGTGTGTGGGTCTGTGTGTGTGCGGTGGGAGTGTGTGTGGATCTGTGTGTGTGTGACGGGAGTGTGTGTGGGTCTGTGTGTGTGCGGTGGGAGTGTGTGTGGATCTGTGTGTGTGTGACGGGAGTGTGTGTGGGTCTGTGTGTGTGCGGCGGGAGTGTGTGTGGGTCTGAGTGTGTGCGGCGGGAGTGTGTGTGGGTCTGTGTGTGTGTGCGGCGGGAGTGTGTGTGGGTCTGTGTGTGTGCGGTGGGAGTGTGTGTGGGTCTGTGTGTGTGTGCGGTGGGAGTGTGTGTGGGTCTGTGTGTGTGTGCGGTGGGAGTGCGTGTGGGTCTGTGTGTGTGTGCGGTGGGAGTGTGTGTGGGTGTGTGTGTGTGTGCGGCGGGAGTGTGTGTGGGTCTGTGTGTGTGTGTGCGGTGGGAGTGTGTGTGGGTCTGTGTGTGTGCGGTGGGAGTGTGTGTGGGTCTGTGTGTGTGTGTGCGGCGGGAGTGTGTGTGGGTCTGTGTGTGTGTGTGGCGGGAGTGTGTGTGGGTCTGTGTGTGTGTGTTGGGAGTGTGTGTGGGTCTGTGTGTGTGCGGTGGGAGTGTGTGTGGGTCTGTGTGTGTGCGGTGGGAGTGTGTGTGGGTCTGTGTGTGTGTGTGCGGTGGGAGTGTGTGTGGGTCTGTGTGTGTGTGCGGCGGGAGTGTGTGTGGGTCTCTGTGTGTGTGTGGCGGGAGTGTGTGTGGGTCTGTGTGTGTGTGTTGGGAGTGTGTGTGGGTCTGTGTGTGTGCGGTGGGAGTGTGTGTGGGTCTGTGTGTGTGCGGTGGGAGTGTGTGTGGTTCTGTTTGTGTGTGTGCGGTGGGAGTGTGTGTGGGTCTGTGTGTGTGCGGCGGGAGTGTGTGTGGGTCTGTGTGTGTGTGCGGAGGGAGTGTGTGTGGGTCTGTGTGTGTGTGTGCGGCGGGAGTGTGTGTGGGTCTGTGTGTGTGTGTTGGGAGTGTGTGTGGGTCTGTGTGTGTGTGCGGAGGGAGTGTGTGTGGGTCTGTGTGTGTGTGTGCGGCGGGAGTGTGTGTGGGTCTGTGTGTGTGTGTTGGGAGTGTGTGTGGGTCTGTGTGTGTGCGGTGGGAGTGTGTGTGGGTCTGTGTGTGTGTGGGCGGTGGGAGTGTGTGTGGGTCTGTGTGTGTGTGCGGCGGGAGTGTGTGTGGGTCTCTGTGCGTGTGTGGCGGGAGTGTGTGTGGGTCTGTGTGTGTGTGTTGGGAGTGTGTGTGGGTCTGTGTGTGTGCGGTGGGAGTGTGTGTGGGTCTGTGTGTGTGTTTTGGGAGTGTGTGTGGGTCTGTGTGTTTGTGTGCGGTGGGAGTGTGTGTGGGTCTGTGTGTGTGTGTGGCGGGAGTGTGTGTGGGTCTGTGTGAGTGTGTTGGGAGTGTGTGTGGGTCTGTGTGTGTGTGCGGCGGGAGTGTGTGTGGGTCTGTGTGTGTGTGTGGCGGGAGTGTGTGTGGGTCTGTGTGTGTGTGTTGGGAGTGTGTGTGGGTCTGTGTGTGTGCGGTGGGAGTGTGTGTGGGTCTGTGTGTGTGCGGTGGGAGTGTGTGTGGGTCTGTGTGTGTGTGTGCGGTGGGAGTGTGTGTGGGTCTGTGTGTGTGTGCGGCGGGAGTGTGTGTGGGTCTCTGTGCGTGTGTGGCGGGAGTGTGTGTGGGTCTGTCTGTGTGTGTTGGGAGTGTGTGTGGGTCTGTGTGTGTGCGGTGGGAGTGTGTGTGGGTCTGTGTGTGTGCGGTGGGAGTGTGTGTGGTTCTGTGTGTGTGTGTGCGGTGGGAGTGTGTGTGGGTCTGTGTGTGTGCGGCGGGAGTGTGTGTGGGTCTGTGTGTGTGTGCGGCGGGAGTGTGTGTGGGTCTGTGTGTGTGTGTGCGGCGGGAGTGTGTGTGGGTCTGTGTGTGTGTGCGGCGGGAGTTTGTGTGGGTCTGTGTGTGTGTGCGGCGGGAGTGTGTGTGGGTCTGTGTGTGTGTGCGGCGGGAGTGTGTGTGGGTCTGTGTGTGTGTGTGTGGCGGGAGTGTGTGTGGGTCTGTGTATGTGTGCGGTGGGAGTGTGTGTGGGTCTGTGTGTGTGTGCGGTGGGAGTGTGTGTGGGTCTGTGTGTGTGTGCGGCGGGAGTGTGTGTGGGTCTGTGTGTGTGTGTGCGGTGGGAGTGTGTGTGGGTCTGTGTGTGTGTGTGCGGCAGGAGTGTGTGTGGGTTTGTGTGTGTGTGCGGCGGGAGTGTGTGTGGGTCTGTGTGTGTGTGCGGCGGGAGTGTGTGTGGGTCTGTGTGTGTGCGGCGGGAGTGTGTGTGGGTCTGTGTGTGTGTGCGGCAGGAGTGTGTGTGGGTCTGTGTGTGTGCGGCGGGAGTGTGTGTGTGCGGTGGGAGTGTGTGTGGGTCTGTGTGTGTTTGTGTGCGGTGGGAGTGTGTGTGGGTCTGTGTGTGTGTGTGCGGTGGGAGTGTGTGTGGGTCTGTGTGTGTGTGCGGCGGGAGTGTGTGTGGGTCTGTGTGTGTGTGTGCGGTGGGAGTGTGTGTGGGTCTGTGTGTGTGTGTGCGGTGGGAGTGTGTGTGGGTCTGTATGTGTGTGTGCGGCGGGAGTGTGTGTGGGTCTGTGTGTGCGGCGGGAGTGTGTGTGGGTCTGTGTGTGTGTGTGCGGCGGGAGTGTGTGTGGGTCTGTGTGTGTGCAGTGGGAGTGTGTGTGGGTCTGTGTGTGTGTGTGCGGCGGGAGTGTGTGTGGGTCTGTGTGTGTGTGTGCGGCGGGAGTGTGTGTGGGTCTGTGTGTGTGTGCGGCGGGAGTGTGTGTGGGTCTGTGTGTGTGCGGCGGGAGTGTGTGTGGGTCTGTGTGTGAGTGCGGTGGGAGTGTGTGTGGGTCTGTGTGTGTGTGCGGCGGGAGTGTGTGTGGGTCTGTGTGTGTGCGGTGGGAGTGTGTGTGGGTCTGTGTGTGTGTGACGGGAGTGTGTGTGGGTCTGTGTGTGTGCGGTGGGAGTGTGTGTGGATCTGTGTGTGTGTGACGGGAGTGTGTGTGGGTCTGTGTGTGTGCGGTGGGAGTGTGTGTGGATCTGTGTGTGTGTGACGGGAGTGTGTGTGGGTCTGTGTGTGTGTGCGGTGGGAGTGTGTGTGGGTCTGTGTGTGTGTGCGGCGGGAGTGTGTGTGGGTCTGTGTGTGTGTGCGGTGGGAGTGTGCGTGGGTCTGTGTGTTTGCGGTGGGAGTGTGCGTGGGTCTGTGTGTGTGTGCGGTGGGAGTGTGTGTGGGTCTGTGTGTGCGGTGGGAGTGTGAGTGGGTCTGTGTGTGTGTGCGGCAGGAGTGTGTGTGGGTCTGTGTGTGTGCGGTGGGAGTGTGTGTGGGTCTGTGTGTGTGCGGTGGGAGTGTGTGTGGGTCTGTGTGTGTGTGCGGTGGGAGTGTGTGTGGGTCTGTGTGTGTGTGCGGTGGGAGTGTGTTTGGGTCTGTGTGTGTGTGTGCGGTGGCAGTGTGTGTGGGTCTGTGTGTGTGCGGTGGGAGTGTGAGTGGGTCTGTGTGTGTGTGTGCGGCGATAGTGTGTGTGGGTCTGTGTGTGTGTGTGCGGTGGGAGTGTGTGTGGGTCTGTGTGTGTGTGCGGCGGGAGTGTGTGTGGGTCTGTGTGTGTGTGCGGTGGGAGTGTGTGTGGGTCTGTGTGTGTGTGTGCGGTGGGAGTGTGTGTGGGTCTGTGTGTGTGTGCGGTGGGAGTGTGTGTGGGTCTGTGTGTGTGCGGTGGGAGTGTGTGTGGGTCTGTGTGTGTGCAGCGGGAGTGTGTGTGGGTCTGTGTGTTTGCGGTGGGAGTGTGTGTGGGTCTGTGTGTGTGTGCAGTGGGAGTGTGTGTGGGTCTGTGTGTGTGTGCAGTGGGAGTGTGTGTGGGTCTGTGTGTGTGTGCGGCGGGAGTGTGTGAGAGTCTGTGTGTGTGTGCAGTGGGAGTGTGTGTGGGTCTGTGTGTGTGTGCGGTGGGAGTGTGTGTGGGTCTGTGTGTGTGTGCGGCGGGAGTGTGTGTGGGTCTGTGTGTGTGTGCGGCGGGAGTGTGTGTGGGTCTGTGTGTGTGTGCAGTGGGAGTGTGTGTGGGTCTGTGTGTGTGTGCGGTGGGAGTGTGTGTGTGTCTGTGTGTGTGTGTGGTGGGAGTGTGTGTGGGTCTGTGTGTGTGTGCGGCGGGAGTGTGTGTGGGTCTGTGTGTGTGTGCGGTGGGGGTGTGTGTGGGTCTGTGTGTGTGCGGCGGGAGAGTGTGTTGGTCTGTGTGTGTGTGCGGTGGGAGTGTGTGTGGGTCTGTGTGTGTGTGCAGTGGGAGTGTGTGTGGGTCTGTGTGTGTGTGCGGTGGGAGTGTGTGTGGGTCTGTGTGTGTGTGCGGCGGGAGTGTGTGTGGGTCTGTGTGTGTGTGTGCGGTGGGAGTGTGTGTGGGTCTGTGTGTGTGCGGTGGGAGTGTGTGTGGGTCTGTGTGTGTGTGTGCGGCGGGAGTGTGTGTGGGTCTGTGTGTGTGTGTGGCGGGATGTGTGTGGGTCTGTGTGTGTGTTGGGAGTGTGTGTGGGTCTGTGTGTGTGCGGTGGGAGTGTGTGTGGGTCTGTGTGTGTGCGGTGGGAGTGTGTGTGGGTCTGTGTGTGTGTGTGCGGTGGGAGTGTGTGTGGGTCTGTGTGTGTGTGCGGCGGGAGTGTGTGTGGGTCTCTGTGTGTGTGTGGCGGGAGTGTGTGTGGGTCTGTGTGTGTGTGTTGGGAGTGTGTGTGGGTCTGTGTGTGTGCGGTGGGAGTGTGTGTGGGTCTGTGTGTATGCGGTGGGAGTGTGTGTGGTTCTGTGTGTGTGTGTGCGGTGGGAGTGTGTGTGGGTCTGTGTGTGTGCGGCGGGAGTGTGTGTGGGTCTGTGTGTGTGTGCGGCGGGAGTGTGTGTGGGTCTGTGTGTGTGTGTGCGGCGGGAGTGTGTGTGGGTCTGTGTGTGTGTGCGGCGGGAGTGTGTGTGGGTCTGTGTGTGTGTGCGGTGGGAGTGTGTGTGGGTCTGTGTGTGTGTGCGGCGGGAGTGTGTGTGGGTCTGTGTGTGTGTGCGGCGAGAGTGTGTGTGGGTCTGTGTGTGTGTGCGGCGGGAGTGTGTGTGGGTCTGTGTGTGTGTGTGCGGCGGGAGTGTGTGTGGGTCTGTGTATGTGTGCGGCAGGAGTGTGTGTGGGTCTGTGTGTGTGCGGCGGGAGTGTGTGTGGATCTGTGTGTGTGCGGCGGGAGTGTGTGTGGGTCTGTGTGTGCGTGTGCGGCGGGAGTGTGTGTGGGTCTGTGTGTGTGTGCGGCAGGAGTGTGTGTGCGTCTGTGTGTGTGCGGCGGGAGTGTGTGTGTGCGGTGGGAGTGTGTGTGGGTCTGTGTGTGTGTGTGCGGTGGGAGTGTGTGTGGGTCTGTGTGTGTGTGCGGCGGGAGTGTGTGTGGGTCTGTGTGTGTGTGTGCGGTGGGAGTGTGTGTGGGTCTGTGTGTGTGTGTGCGGTGGGAGTGTGTGTGGGTCTGTGTGTGTGTGTGCGGCGGGAGTGTGTGTGTGGGTCTGTGTGTGCGGCGGGAGTGTGTGTGGGTCTGTGTGTGTGTGTGCGGCGGGAGTGTGTGTGGGTCTGTGTGTGTGCGGTGGGAGTGTGTGTGGGTCTGTGTGTGTGTGTGCGGCGGGAGTGTGTGTGGGTCTGTGTGTGTGTGTGCGGCGGGAGTGTGTGTGGGTCTGTGTGTGTGTGCGGCGGGAGTGTGTGTGGGTCTGTGTGTGTGCGGCGGGAGTGTGTGTGGGTCTGTGTGTGAGTGCGGTGGGAGTGTGTGTGGGTCTGTGTGTGTGTGCGGCGGGAGTGTGTGTGGGTCTGTGTGTGTGCGGTGGGAGTGTGTGTGGGTCTGTGTGTGTGTGTGACGGGAGTGTGTGTGGGTCTGTGTGTGTGCGGTGGGAGTGTGTGTGGATCTGTGTGTGTGTGTGCGGCGGGAGTGTGTGTGGGTCTGTGTGTGTGTTTTGGGAGTGTGTGTGGGTCTGTGTGTGTGCGGTGGGAGTGTGTGTGGGTCTGTGTGTGTGCGGTGGGAGTGTGTGTGGGTCTGTGTGTGTGTGTGCGGTGGGAGTGTGTGTGGGTCTGTGTGTGTGTGCGGCGGGAGTGTGTGTGGGTCTCTGTGTGTGTGTGGCGGGAGTGTGTGTGGGTCTGTCTGTGTGTGCTGGGAGTGTGTGTGGGTCTGTGTGTGTGCGGTGGGAGTGTGTGTGGTTCTGTGTGTGTGTGTGCGGTGGGAGTGTGTGTGGGTCTGTGTGTGTGCGGCGGGAGTGTGTGTGGGTCTGTGTGTGTGTGCGGCGGGAGTGTGTGTGGGTCTGTGTGTGTGTGTGCGGCGGGAGTGTGTGTGGGTCTGTGTGTGTGTGCGGCGGGAGTTTGTGTGGGTCTGTGTGTGTGTGCGGCGGGAGTGTGTGTGGGTCTGTGTGTGTGTGCGGCGGGAGTGTGTGTGGGTCTGTGTGTGTGTGTGCGGCGGGAGTGTGTGTGGGTCTGTGTGTGTGCGGTGGGAGTGTGTGTGGGTCTGTGTGTGTGCGGTGGGAGTGTGTGTGGGTCTGTGTGTGTGTGTGCGGTGGGAGTGTGTGTGGGTCTGTGTGTGTGTGCGGTGGGAGTGTGTGTGGGTCTGTGTGTGTGTGCGGCGGGAGTGTGTGTGGGTCTGTGTGTGTGTGTGCGGTGGGAGTGTGTGTGGGTCTGTGTGTGTGTGTGCGGTGGGAGTGTGTGTGGGTCTGTGTGTGTGTGTGCGGCGGGAGTGTGTGTGGGTCTGTGTGTGCGTCGGGAGTGTGTGTGGGTCTGTGTGTGTGTGTGCGGCGGGAGTGTGTGTGGGTCTGTGTGTGTGCGGTGGGAGTGTGTGTGGGTCTGTGTGTGTGTGTGCGGCGGGAGTGTGTGTGGGTCTGTGTGTGTGTGCGGCGGGTGTGTGTGTGGGTCTGTGTGTGTGCGGCGGGAGTGTGTGTGGGTCTGTGTGTGAGCGCGGTGGGAGTGTGTGTGGGTCTGTGTGTGTGTGTGCGGGAGTGTGTGTGGGTCTGTGTGTGTGCGGCGGGAGTGTGTGTGGGTCTGTGTGTGTGCGGCGGGAGTGTGTGTGGGTCTGTGTGTGTGTGCGGCGGGAGTGTGTGTGGGTCTGTGTGTGTGCGGTGGGAGTGTGTGTGGGTCTGTGTGTGTGTGACGGGAGTGTGTGTGGGTCTGTGTGTGTGCGGTGGGAGTGTGTGTGGATCTGTGTGTGTGTGACGGGAGTGTGTGTGGGTCTGTGTGTGTGCGGCGGGAGTGTGTGTGGGTCTGTGTGTGTGTGCGGTGGGAGTGTGCGTGGGTCTGTGTGTGTGTGCGGTGGGAGTGTGTGTGGGTCTGTGTGTGTGCGGTGGGAGTGTGAGTGGGTCTGTGTGTGTGTGCGGCAGGAGTGTGTGTGGGTCTGTGTGTGTGCGGTGGGAGTGTGTGTGGGTCTGTGTGTATGCGGTGGGAGTGTGTGTGGGTCTGTGTGTGTGCGGTGGGAGTGTGTGTGGGTCTGTGTGTGTGTGCGGTGGGAGTGTGTGTGGGTCTGTGTGTGTGTGCGGTGGGAGTGTGTGTGGGTCTGTGTGTGTGTGCGGTGGCAGTGTGAGTGGGTCTGTGTGTGTGCGGTGGGAGTGTGAGTGGGTCTGTGTGTGTGTGTGCGGCGGGAGTGTGTGTGGGTCTGTGTGTGTGCGGTGGGAGTGTGAGTGGGTCTGTGTGTGTGTGTGCGGCGGGAGTGTGTGTGATTCTGTGTGTGTGTGTGCGGTGGGAGTGTGTGTGGGTCTGTGTGTGTGTGCGGCGCAAGTGTGTGTGGGTCTGTGTGTGTGTGCGGTGGGAGTGTGTGTGGGTCTGTGTGTGTGTGTGCGGTGGGAGTGTGTGTGGGTCTGTGTGTGTGTGCGGTGGGAGTGTGTGTGGGTCTGTGTGTGTGCGGTGGGAGTGTGTGTGGGTCTGTGTGTGTGCAGCGGGAGTGTGTGTGGGTCTGTGTGTGTGTGCGGCGGGAGTGTGTGTGGGTCTGTGTGTGTGTGCGGTTGGAGTGTGTGTGGGTCTGTGTGTGTGTGTGCGGTGGGAGTGTGTGTGGGTCTGTGTGTGTGCGGCGGGAGTGTGTGTGGGTCTGTGTGTGTGCGGCGGGAGTGTGTGTGGGTCTGTGCGTGTGTGCAGCGGGAGAGTGTGTGGGTCTGTGTGTGTGTGTGCGGCGGGAGTGTGTGTGGGTCTGTGTGTGTGCGGCGGGAGTGTGTGTGGGTCTGTGTGTGTGTGCGGCGGGAGTGTGTGTGGGTCTGTGTGTGTGTGCGGCGGGAGTGTGTGTGGGTCTGTGTGTGTGTGCGGCGGGAGTGTGTGTGGGTCTGTGTGTGTGTGCGGCGGGAGTGTGTGTGGGTCTGTGTGTGTGCGGTGGGAGTGTGTGTGGGTCTGTGTGTGTGCGGTGGGAGTGTGTGTGGGTCTGTGTGTGTGTGCGGCGGGAGTGTGTGTGGGTCTGTGTGTGTGTGCGGTGGGAGTGTGTGTGGGTCTGTGTGTGTGCGGTGGGAGTGTGTGTGGGTCTGTGTGTGTGTGCGGTGGGAGTGTGTGTGGGTCTGTGTGTGTGTGCAGCGGGAATGTGTGTGGGTCTGTGTGTGTGTGTGTGTGCGGCGGGAGTGTGTGTGGGTCTGTGTGTGTGTGCGGTGGGAGTGTGTGTGGGTCTGTGTGTGTGTGCGGTGGGAGTGTGTGTGGGTCTGTGTGTGTGTGTGCGGTGGGAGTGTGTGTGGGTCTGTGTGTGTGTGCAGCGGGAATGTGTGTGGGTCTGTGTGTGTGTGTGCGGTGGGAGTGTGTGTGGGTCTGTGTGTGTGTGCGGCGGGAGTGTGTGTGGGTCTGTGTGTGTGTGCGGCGGGAGTGTGTGTGGGTCTGTGTGTGTGTGCGGCGGGAATGTGTGTGCGTCTGTGTGTGTGTGCGGCGGGAGTGTGTGTGGGTCTGTGTGTGTGTGCGGCGGGAGTGTGTGTGGGTCTGTGTGTGAGTGCGGTGGGAGTGTGTGTGGGTCTGTGTGTGTGTGCGGCGGGAGTGTGTGTGGGTCTGTGTGTGTGTGCAGCGGGAGTGTGTGTGGGTCTGTGTGTGTGTGTGCGGTGGGAGTGTGTGTGGGTCTGTGTGTGTGTGCGGCGGGAGTGTGTGTGGGTCTGTGTGTGTGTGCGGCGGGAGTGTGTGTGGGTCTGTGTGTGTGTGCGGCGGGAGTGTGTGTGGGTCTGTGTGTGTGTGCGGCGGGAGTGTGTGTGGGTCTGTGTGTGTGCGGTGGGAGTGTGTGTGGATCTGTGTGTGTGCGGTGGGAGTGTGTGTGGGTCTGTGTGTGTGTGCGGCGGGAGTGTGTGTGGGTCTGTGTGTGTGTGCGGCGGGAGTGTGTGTGGGTCTGTGTGTGTGTGTGCGGTGGGAGTGTGTGTGGGTCTGTGTGTGTGTGCGGTGGGAGTGTGTGTGGGTCTGTGTGTGTGTGCGGCGGGAGTGTGTGTGGGTCTGTGTGTGTGCGGTGGGAGTGTGTGTGGGTCTGTGTGTGTGCGGCGGGAGTGTGTGTGGGTCTGTGTGTGTGTGCGGCGGGAGTGTGTGTGGGTCAATGTGTGTGTGCGGTGGGAGTGTGTGTGGGTCTGTGTGTGTGTGCGGCGGGAGTGTGTGTGGGTCTGTGTGTGTGTGCGGCGGGAGTGTGTGTGGGTCTGTGTGTGTGTGCGGCGGGAGTGTGTGTGGGTCTGTGTGTGTGTGCGGCGGGAGTGTGTGTGGGTCTGTGTGTGTGTGCGGCGGGAGTGTGTGTGGGTCTGTGTGTGTGCGGTGGGAGTGTGTGTGGGTCTGTGTGTGTGCGGTGGGAGTGTGTGTGGGTCTGTGTGTGTGTGCGGCGGGAGTGTGTGTGGGTCTGTGTGTGTGTGCGGTGGGAGTGTGTGTGGGTCTGTGTGTGTGTGTGCGGTGGGAGTGTGTGTGGGTCTGTGTGTGTGTGCGGTGGGAGTGTGTGTGGGTCTGTGTGTGTGTGCGGCGGGAGTGTGTGTGGGTCTGTGTGTGTGCGGTGGGAGTGTGTGTGGGTCTGTGTGTGTGCGGTGGGAGTGTGTGTGGGTCTGTGTGTGTGTGTGGCGGGAGTGTGTGTGGGTGTTTGTGTGTGTGTGCGGCGGGAGTGTGTGTGGGTCTGTGTGTGTGCGGTGGGAGTGTGTGTGGGTCTTTGTGTGTGTGTGCGGTGGGAGTGTGTGTGGGTCTGTGTGTGCGGTGGGTGTGTGAGTGGGTCTGTGTGTGTGTGCGGCGGGTGTGTGTGTGGGTCTGTGTGTGTGTGTGCGTCGGGAGTGTGTGTGGGTCTGTGTGTGTGTGTGCGGCGGGAGTGTGTGTGGGTCTGTGTGTGTGTGTGCGGCGGGAGTGTGTGTGGGTCTGTGTGTGTGTGTGCGGCGGGAGGGTGTGTGGGTCTGTGTGTGTGCGGTGGGAGTGTGTGTGGGTCTGTGTGTGTGTGTGCGGCGGGTGTGTGTGTGGGTCTGTGTGTGTGTGTGCGGTGGGAGTGTGTGTGGGTCTGTGTGTGTGCGGTGGGAGTGTGTGTGGGTCTGTGTGTGTGTGCGGTGGGAGTGTGTGTGGGTCTGTGTGTGTGTGTGCGGTGGGAGTGTGTGTGGGTCTGTGTGTGTGCGGCGGGAGTGTGTGTGGGTCTGTGTGTGTGTGCGGCGGGAGTGTGTGTGGGTCTGTGTGTGAGTGCGGTGGGAGTGTGTGTGGGTCTGTGTGTGTGTGCGGCGGGAGTGTGTGTGGGTCTGTGTGTGTGTGCGGTGGGAGTGTGTGTGGGTCTGTGTGTGTGTGTGCGGTGGGAGTGTGTGTGGGTCTGTGTGTGTGTGCGGTGGGAGTGTGTGTGGGTCTATGTGTGTGTGCGGTGGGAGTGTGTGTGGGTCTGTGTGTGTGTGTGTGTGCGGCAGGAGTGTGTGTGGGTCTGTGTATGTGTGTGGCAGTAGTGTGTGTGGGTCTGTGTGTGTGTGCGGTGGGAGTGTGTGTGGGTCTGTGTATGTGTGTGGCAGGAGTGTGTGCGGGTCTGTGTGTGTGTGCGGTGAGAGTGTGTGTCGGTCTGTGTGTGTGTGCGGTGGGAGTGTACGTGGGTCTGTGTGTGCGGTGGGAGTGTGTGTGGGTCTTTGTGTGTGTGCGGCGGGAGTGTGTGTGGGTCTGTGTGTGTGTGCGGCGGGAGTGTGTGTGGGTGTGTGTGTGTGCGGCGGGAGTGTGTGTGGGTCCGTGTGTGTGTGCGGCGGGAGTGTGTCTGGGTCTGTGTGTGTGTGTGTGGCGGGAGTGTGTGTGGGTCTGTGTGTGTGCGGCGGGAGTGTGTGTGGGTCTGTGTGTGTGTGCGGTGGGAGTGTGTGTGGGTCTGTGTGTGTGCGGTGGGAGTGTGTGTGGGTCTGTGTGTGTGTGCGGTGGGAGTGTGTGTGGGTCTGTGTGTGTGTGCGGCGGGAGTGTGTGTGGGTCTGTGTGTGTGCGGCGGGAGTGTGTGTGGGTCTGTGTGTGTGCGGCGGGAGTGTGTGTGGGTCTGTGTGTGTGCGGCGGGAGTGTGTGGGGGTCTGTGTGTGTGCGGCGGGAGTGTGTGTGGGTCTGTGTGTGTGTGCGGCGGGAGTGTGTGTGGGTCTGTGTGTGTGTGCGGCGGGAGTGTGTGTGGGTCTGTGTGTGTGTGAGCGGCGGGAGTGTGTGTGGGTCTGTGTGTGTGTGGTGGGAGTGTGTGTGGGTCTGTGTGTGTGTGTGTGTGCGGCGGGAGTGTGTGTGGGTCTGTGTGTGTGTGCGGCGGGAGTGTGTGTGGGTCTGTGTGTGTGTGCGGTGGGAGTGTGTGTGGGTCTGTGTGTGTGCGGTGGGAGTGTGTGTGGGTCTGTGTGTGTGTGTGCGGTGGGAGTGTGTGTGGGTCTGTGTGTGAGTGTGCGGCGGGAGTGTGTGTGGGTCTGTGTGTGTGTGCGGCGGGAGTGTGTGTGGGTCTGTGTGTGTGTGCGGTGGGAGTGTGTGTGGGTCTGTGTGTGTGTGTGTGCGGTCGGAGTGTGTGTGGGTATGTGTGTGTGCGGCGGGAGTGTGTGTGTGTCTGTCTGTGTGTGTGCGGCGGGAGTGTGTGTGGGTCTGTCTGTGTGTGTGTGCGGCGGGAGTGTGTGTGGGTCTGTGTGTGTGTGCGGTGGGAGTGTGTGTGGGTCTGTGTGAGTGTGTGCGGTGGGAGTGTGTGTCGGTTTGTGTGTGTGCGGCGGGAGTGTGTGTGGGTCTGTCTGTGTGTGTGTGCGGCGGGAGTGTGTGTGGGTCTGTCTGTGTGTGTGTGCGGCGGGAGTGTGTGTGGGTCTGTGTGTGTGTGCGGTGGGAGTGTGTGTGGGTCTGTGTGTGTGTGTGTGCGGTGGGAGTGTGTGTGGGTCTGTGTGTGTGCGGCGGGAGTGTGTGTGGGTCTGTGTGTGTGTGCGGTGGGAGTGTGTGTGGGTCTGTCTGTGTGTGTGCGGTGGGAGTGTGTGTGGGTCTGTGTGTGTTTGCGGTGGGAGTGTGTGTGGGTCTGTGTGTGTGCGGTGGGAGTGTGTGTGGGTCTGTGTGTGTGTGAGCGGCGGGAGTGTGTGTGGGTCTGTGTGTGTGTGGTGGGAGTGTGTGTGGGTCTGTGTGTGTGTGTGTGTGCGGCGGGAGTTTGTGTGGGTCTGTGTGTGTGTGCGGCGGGAGTGTGTGTGGGTCTGTGTGTGTGTGCGGTGGGAGTGTGTGTGGGTCTGTGTGTGTGCGGCGGGAGTGTGTGTGGGTCTGTGTGTGTGTGTGTGTGTGTGCGGCGGGAGTGTGTGTGGGTCTGTGTGTGTGCGGTGGGAGTGTGTGTGGGTCTGTGTGTGTGTGTGCGGCGGGAGTGTGTGTGGGTCTGTGTGTGTGTGCGGTGGGAGTGTGTGTGGGTCTGTGTGTGTGTGTGCGTCGGGAGTGTGTGTGGGTCTGTGTGTGTGTGCGGTGGGAGTGTGTGTGGGTCTGTGTGTGTGTGTGCGGCGGGAGTGTGTGTGGGTCTGTGTGTGTGCGGTGGGAGTGTGTGTGGGTCTGTGTGTGTGTGCGGCGGGAGTGTGCGTGGGTCTGTGTGTGTGTGCGGCGGGAGTGTGTGTGCGTCTGTGTGTGTGCGGTGGGAGTGTGTGTGGGTCTGTGTGTGTGCGGCGGGAGTGTGTGTGGGTCTGTGTGTGTGTGCGGTGGGAGTGTGTGTGGGTCTGTGTGTGTGTGTGCGGCGGGAGTGTGCGTGGGTCTGTGTGTGTGTGCGGCGGGAGTGTGTGTGGGTCTGTGTGTGTGTGCGGCAGGAGTGTGTGTGGGTCTGTGTGTGAGTGCGGTGGGAGTGTGTGTGGGTCTGAGTGTGTGTGTGCGGCGGGAGTGTGTGTGGGTCTGTGTGTGTGTGCGGTGGGAGTGTGTGTGGGTCTGTGTGTGTGTGTGCGGTGGGAGTGTGTGTGGGTCTGTGTGTGTGTGCTGCGGGAGTGTGTGTGTGTCTGTGTGTGTCTGACGGGTGTGTGTGTGGGTCTGTGTGTGTGTGCGGCAGGAGTGTGTGTGGGTCTGTGTGTGAGTGCGGTGGGAGTGTGTGTGGGTCTGAGTGTGTGTGTGCGGCGGGAGTGTGTGTGGGTCTGTGTGTGTGTGCGGTGGGAGTGTGTGTGGGTCTGTGTGTGTGTGTGCGGTGGGAGTGTGTGTGGGTCTGTGTGTGTGCGGCGGGAGTGTGTGTGGGTCTGTGTGTGTGTGCGGCGGGAGTGTGTGTGGGTCTGTGTGTGTCTGACGGGTGTGTGTGTGGGTCTGTGTGTGTGCGGTGGGAGTGTGTGTGGGTCTGTGTGTGTGTGCGGCGGGAGTGTGTGTGGGTCTGTGTGTGTGTGTGCGGCGGGAGTGTGTGTGGGTCTGTGTGTGTGTGTGCTGTGGGAGTGTGTGTGGATCTGTGTGTGTGTGGTGGGTGGTGTGTGGGTCTGTGTGTGTGTGCGGTGGGAGTGTGTGTGGGTCTGTGTGTGTGTGTGCGGTGGGAGTGTGTGTGGGTCTGTGTGTGTGTGTGCGGTGGGAGTGTGTGTGGGTCTGTGTGTGTGTGCGGCGGGAGTGTGTGTGGGTCTGTGTGTGTGTGTGCGGCGGGAGTGTGTGTGGGTCTGTGTGTGTGTGCGGTGGGAGTGTGTGTGGGTCTGTGTGTGTGTGTGCGGCGGGAGTGTGTGTGGGTCTGTGTGTGTGTGCGGCGGGAGTGTGTGTGGGTCTGTGTGTGTGTGCGGTGGGAGTGTGTGTGGGTCTGTGTGTGTGTGTGCGGTGGGAGTGTGTGTGGGTCTGTGTGTGTGTGCTGCGGGAGTGTGTGTGTGTCTGTGTGTGTGCGGTGGGAGTGTGTGTGGGTCTGTGTGTGTGTGCGGCGGGAGTGTGTGTGGGTCAGTGTGTGTGCGGTGGGAGTGTGTGTGGGTCTGTGTGTGTGTGTGCGGCGGGAGTGTGTGTGGGTCTGTGTGTGTGTGCGGCGGGAGTGTGTGTGGGTCTGTGTGTGTGTGCGGTGGGAGTGTGTGTGGGTCTGTGTGTGTGTGCGGTGGGAGTGTGTGTGGGTCTGTGTGTGTGCGGTGGGAGTGTGTGTGGGTCTGTGTGTGTGTGCGGCGGGAGTGTGTGTGGGTCTGTGTGTGTGTGCGGCGGGAGTATGTGTGGGTCTGTGTGTGTGTGCGGTGGGAGTGTGTGTGGGTCTGTGTGTGTGTGCGGCGGGAGTGTGTGTGGGTCTGTGTGTGTGTGTGCGGTGGGAGTTAGTGTGGGTCTGTGTGTGTGTGCGGTGGGAGAGTGTGTGGGTCTGTGTGTGTGTGCGGCGGGAGTGTGTGTGGGTCTGTGTGTGTGCGGTGGGAGTGTGTGTGGGTCTGTGTGTGTGTGTGTGCGGCGGGAGTGTGTGTGGGTCTGTGTGTGTGTGCGGCGGCGGTGTGAGTGGGTCTGTGTGTGTGTGCGGCGGGAGTGTGTGTGGGTCTGTGTGTGTGCGGTGGGAGTGTGTGTGGGTCTGTGTGTGTGTGCGGCGGGAGTGTGTGTGGGTCTGTGTGTGTGTGCAGCGGGAGTGTGTGTGGGTCTGTGTGTGTGTGCGGTGGGAGTGTGTGTGGGTCTGTGTGTGTGCGGTGGGAGTGTGTGTGGGTCTGTGTGTGTGCGGTGGGAGTGGGTGTGGGTCTGTGTGTGTGTGCGGTGGGAGTGTGTGTGGGTCTGTGTGTGTGTGTGCGGTGGGAGTGTGTGTGGGTCTGTGTGTGTGTGCGGTGGGAGTGTGTGTGGGTCTGTGTGTGTGTGTGCGGCGGGAGTGTGTGTGGGTCTGTGTGTGTGTGTGCGGTGGGAGTGTGTGTGGGTCTGTGTGTGTGTGTGCGGTGGGAGTGTGTGTGGGTCTGTGTGTGTGTGTGCGGCGGGAGTGTGTGTGGGTCTGTGTGTGCGGCGGGAGTGTGTGTGGGTCTGTGTGTGTGTGTGCGGCGGGAGTGTGTGTGGGTCTGTGTGTGTGCGGTGGGAGTGTGTGTGGGTCTGTGTGTGTGTGTGTGCGGGAGTGTTTGTGGGTCTGTGTGTGTGCGGCGGGAGTGTGTGTGGGTCTGTGTGTGTGCGCGGCGGGAGTGTTTGTGGGTCTGTGTGTGTGCGGCGGGAGTGTGTGTGTGTCTGTGTGTGTGTGCGGCGGGAGTGTGTGTGGGTCTGTGTGTGTGCGGCGGGAGTGTGTGTGGGTCTGTGTGTGTGTGCGGCGGGAGTGTGTGTGGGTCTGTGTGTGTGCGGTGGGAGTGTGTGTGGGTCTGTGTGTGTGTGCGGTGGGAGTGTGTGTGGGTCTGTGTGTGTGTGCGGCGGGAGTGTGTGTGGGTCTGTGTGTGTGCGGTGGGAGTGCGTGTGGGTCTGTGTGTGTGTGCGGTGGGAGTGTGCGGGTCTGTGTGTGTGCGGTGGGAGTGTGTGTGGGTCTGTGTGTGTGTGCGGTGGGAGTGTGTGCGGGTCTGTGTGTGTGCGGTGGGAGTGTGTGTGGGTCTGTGTGTATGTGTGAGTGTGTGTGAGTGTGTGTATGTGTGAGTGTGTGTGTGTGTGTGTGTGCGGCGGGAGTGTGTGTGGGTCTGTGTGTTTGCGGTGGGAGTGTGCGTGGGTCTGTGTGTGTGTGCGGCGGGAGTGTGCGTGGGTCTGTGTGTGTGTGCGGTGGGAGTGTGTGTGGGTCTGTGTGTGTGTGTGCGGTGGGAGTGTGTGTGGGTCTGTGTGTGTGTGCGGTGGGAGTGTGTGTGGGTCTGTGTGTGTGTGTGCGGCGGGAGTGTTTGTGGGTCTGTGTGTGTGTGTGCCGTGGGAGTGTGTGTGGGTCTGTGTGTGTGCGGCGGGAGTGTGTGTGGGTCTGTGTGTGTGTGCGGTGGGAGTGTGTGTGGGTCTGTGTGTGTGTGTGTGCGGTGGGAGTGTGTGTGGGTCTGTGTGTGTGTGCGGTGGGAGTGTGTGCGGGTCTGTGTGTGTGTGTGCGGCGGGAGTGTGTGTGGGTCTGTGTGTGTGTGTGCGGTGGGAGTGTGTGTGGGTCTGTGTGTGTGCGGCGGGAGTGTGTGTGGGTCTGTGTGTGTGTGTGCGGCGGGAGTGTGTGTGGGTCTGTGTGTGTGCGGTGGGAGTGTGTGTGGGTCTGTGTGTGTGTGCGGCGGGAGTGTGTGTGGGTCTGTGTGTGTGCGGTGGGAGTGTGTGTGGGTCTGTGTGTGCGGCGGGAGTGTGTGTGGGTCTGTGTGTGTGTGTGCGGCGGGAGTGTGTGTGGGTCTGTGTGTGTGCGGTGGGAGTGTGTGTGGGTCTGTGTGTGGGTGTGCGGCGGGATTGTGTGTGGGTCTGTGTGTGTGCGGTGGGAGTGTGTGTGGGTCTGTGTGTGTGTGACGGGAGTGTGTGTGGGTCTGTGTGTGTGCGGTGGGAGTGTGTGTGGATCTGTGTGTGTGTGACGGGAGTGTGTGTGGGTCTGTGTGTGAGTGCGGTGGGAGTGTGTGTGGGTCTGTGTGAGTGTGGCGGGAGTGTGTGTGGGTCTGTGTGTGTGTGCGGTGGGAGTGTGTGTGGGTCTGTGTGTGTGTGTGCGGCGGGAGTGTGTGTGGGTCTGTGTGTGTGTGCGGTGGGAGTGTGCGTGTGTCTGTGTGTTTGCGGTGGGAGTGTGTGTGGGTCTGTGTGTGTGTGCGGTGGGAGTGTGAGTGGGTCTGTGTGTTTGCGGTGGGAGTGTGTGTGGGTCTGTGTGTGTGTGCGGTGGGAGTGTGCGTGGGTCTGTGTGTGTGTGCGGCGGGAGTGTGCGTGGGTCTGTGTGTGTGCGGTGGGAGTGTGTGTGGGTCTGTGTGTGTGTGCGGTGGGAGTGTGTGTGGGTCTGCGTGTGTGTGCGGCAGGAGTGTGTGTGGGTCTGTGTGTGTGCGGTGGGAGTGTGTGTGGGTCTGTGTGTGTGTGACGGGAGTGTGTGTGGGTCTGTGTGTGTGCGGTGGGAGTGTGTGTGGATCTGTGTGTGTGTGACGGGAGTGTGTGTGGGTCTGTGTGTGAGTGCGGTGGGAGTGTGTGTGGGTCTGTGTGTGTGTGACGGGAGTGTGTGTGGGTCTGTGTGTGAGTGCGGTGGGAGTGTGTGTGGGTCTGTGTGAGTGTGGCGGGAGTGTGTGTGGGTCTGTGTGTGTGTGCGGTGGGAGTGTGTGTGGGTCTGTGTGTGTGTGCGGCGGGAGTGTGTGTGGGTCTGTGTGTGTGTGCGGTGGGAGTGTGCGTGTGTCTGTGTGTTTGCGGTGGGAGTGTGTGTGGGTCTGTGTGTGTGTGCGGTGGGAGTGTGAGTGGGTCTGTGTGTTTGCGGTGGGAGTGTGTGTGGGTCTGTGTGTGTGTGCGGTGGGAGTGTGCGTGGGTCTGTGTGTGTGTGCGGCGGGAGTGTGCGTGGGTCTGTGTGTGTGCGGTGGGAGTGTGTGTGGGTCTGTGTGTGTGTGCGGTGGGAGTGTGTGTGGGTCTGTGTGTGTGCGGTGGGAGTGTGTGTGGGTCTGTGTGTGTGCGGTGGGATTGTGTGTGGGTCTGCGTGTGTGTGCGGCGGGAGTGTGTGTGGGTCTGTGTGTGTGCGGCGGGAGTGTGTGTGGGTCTGTGTGTGTGTGCGGCGGGAGTGTGTGTGGGTCTGTGTGTGTGTGCGGCGGGAGTGTGTGTGGGTCTGTGTGTGTGTGCGGCGGGAGTGTGTGTGGGTCTGTGTGTGTGCGGTGGGAGTGTGTGTGGGTCTGTGTGTGTGTGCGGCGGGAGTGTGTGTGGGTCTGTGTGTGCGCGGTGGGAGTGTGTGTGGGTATGTGTGTGTGCGGTGGGAGTGTGTGTGGTTCTGTGTGTGTGTGCGGCGTGAGTGTGTGTGGGTCTGTGTGTGTGCGGCGGGAGTGTGCGTGGGTCTGTGTGTGTGTGTGCGGTGGGAGTGAGTGTGGGTCTGTGTGTGTGTGCGGCGGGAGAGTGTGTGGGTCTGTGTGTGTGTGCGGCGGGAGTGTGTGTGGGTCTGTGTGTGTGTGCGGCGGCGGTGTGAGTGGGTCTGTGTGTGTGTGCGGCGGGAGTGTGTGTGGGTCTGTGTGTGTGCGGTGGGAGTGTGTGTGGGTCTGTGTGTGTGTGCGGCGGGAGTGTGTGTGGGTCTGTGTGTGTGTGCGGTGGGAGTGTGTGTGGGTCTGTGTGTGTGCGGTGGGAGTGGGTGTGGGTCTGTGTGTGTGTGCGGTGGGAGTGTGTGTGGGTCTGTGTGTGTGTGTGCGGTGGGAGTGTGTGTGGGTCTGTGTGTGTGCGGTGGGAGTGTGTGTGGGTCTGTGTGTGTGTGTGCGGCGGGAGTGTGTGTGGGTCTGTGTGTGTGTGTGCGGTGGGAGTGTGTGTGGGTCTGTGTGTGTGCGGCGGGAGTGTGTGTGGGTCTGTGTGTGTGTGTGCGGCGGGAGTGTGTGTGGGTCTGTGTGTGTGTGCGGCGGGAGTGTGTGTGGGTCTGTGTGTGTGTGTGCGGCGGGAGTGTGTGTGGGTCTGTGTGTGTGTGCGGCGGGAGTGTGTGTGGGTCTGTGTGTGTGCGGCGGGAGTGTGTGTGGGTCTGTGTGTGTGTGCGGCGGGAGTGTGTGTGGGTCTGTGTGTGTGTGCTGTGGGAGTGTGTGTGGGTCTGTGTGTGTGCGGTGGGAGTGTGTGTGGGTCTGTGTGTGTGTGTGCGGTGGGAGTGGGTGTGGGTCTGTGTGCGTGCGGTGGGAGTGTGTGTGGGTCTGTGTGTGTGTGTGCGGCGGGAGTGTGTGTGGGTCTGTGTGTGTGCGGTGGGAGTGTGTGTGGATCTGTGTGTGTGCGGTGGGAGTGTGTGTGGGTCTGTGTGTGTGTGTGCGGTGGGAGTGTGTGTTCGTCTGTGTGTGTGTGCGGTGGGAGTGTGTGTGGGTCTGTGTGTGTGCGGTGGGAGTGTGTGTGGGTCTGTGTGTGTGCGGCGGGAGTGTGTGTGGGTCTGTGTGTGCGGCGGGAGTGTGTGTGGGTCTGTGTGTGTGTGTGCGGCGGGAGTGTGTGTGGGTCTGTGTGTGTGCGGTGGGAGTGTGTGTGGGTCTGTGTGTGTGTGCGGCGGGAGTGTGTGTGGGTCTGTGTGTGTGTGTGCGGCGGGAGTGTGTGTGGGTCTGTGTGTGTGTGCGGCGGGAGTGTGTGTGGGTCTGTGTGTGTGCGGCGGGAGTGTGTGTGGGTCTGTGTGTGAGTGCGGTGGGAGTGAGTGTGGGTCTGTGTGTGTGTGCGGCGGGAGTGTGTGTGGGTCTGTGTGTGTGCGGTGGGAGTGTGTGTGGGTCTGTGTGTGTGTGACGGGAGTGTGTGTGGGTCTGTGTGTGTGCGGTGGGAGTGTGTGTGGATCTGTGTGTGTGTGACGGGAGTGTGTGTGGGTCTGTGTGTGAGTGCGGTGGGAGTGTGTGTGGGTCTGTGTGAGTGTGGCGGGAGTGTGTGTGGGTCTGTGTGTGTGTGCGTGGGTCTGTGTGTGTGCGGTGGGAGTGTGTGTGGGTCTGTGTGTGTGTGCGGTGGGAGTGCGTGTGGGTCTGTGTGTGTGCGGTGGGAGTGTGTGTGGGTCTGTGTGTGTGCGGTGGGAGTGTGTGTGGGTCTGTGTGTGTGTGTGCGGTGGGAGTGTGTGTGGGTCTGTGTGTGTGCGGTGGGAGTGTGTGTGGGTCTGTGTGTGTGTGCGGTGGAGTGTGTGTGGGTCTGTGTGTGTGCGGTGGGAGTGTGTGTGGGTCTGTGTGTGTGTGCGGTGGGAGTGTGTGTGGGTCTGTGTGTGTGTGTGCGGTGGGAGTGTGTGTGGGTCTGTGTGTGTGTGCGGTGGGAGTGTGTGTGGGTCTGTGTGTGTGTGCGGCAGGAGTGTGTGTGGGTCTGTGTGTGTGTGTGCGGTGGGAGTGTGTGTGGGTCTGTGTGTGTGCGGCGGGAGTGTGTGTTGGTCTGTGTGTGTGCGGCGGGAGTGTGTGTGGGTCTGTGTGTGTGTGTGCGGCGGGAGTGTGTGTGGGTCTGTGTGTGTGTGCGGCGGGAGTGTGTGTGGGTCTGTGTGTGTGTGTGCGGCGGGAGTGTGTGTGGGTCTGTGTGTGTGTGCGGCGGGAGGGTGTGTGGGTCTGTGTGTGTGTGCGGCGGGAGTGTGTGTGGGTCTGTGTGTGTGTGCGGCGGGAGTGTGTGTGGGTCTGTGTGTGTGTGCTGTGGGAGTGTGTGTGGGTCTGTGTGTGTGCGGTGGGAGTGTGTGTGGGTCTGTGTGTGTGTGTGCGGTGGGAGTGTGTGTGGGTCTGTGTGTGTGCGGTGGGAGTGTGTGTGGGTCTGTGTGTGTGTGTGCGGTGGGAATGTGTGTTGGTCTGTGTGTGTGTGCGGTGGGAGAGTGTGTGGGTCTGTGTGTGTGCGGTGGGAGTGTGTGTGGGTCTGTGTGTGTGCGGCGGGAGTGTGTGTGGGTCTGTGTGTGTGCGGTGGGAGTGTGTGTGGGTCTGTGTGTGTGCGGCGGGAGTGTGTGTGGGTCTGTGTGTGTGTGCGGTGGGAGTGTGTGTGGGTCTGTGTGTGTGCGGTGGGAGTGTGTGTGGGTCTGTGTGTGTGCGGCGGGAGTGTGTGTGGGTCTGTGTGTGTGCGGTGGGAGTGTGTGTGGGTCTGTGTGTGTACGGCGGGAGTGTGTGTGGGTCTGTGTGTGTGTGCGGTGGGAGTGTGTGTGGGTCTGTGTGTGTGCGGTGGGAGTGTGTGTGGGTCTGTGTGTGTGTGCGGCAGGAGTGCGTGTGGGTCTGTGTGTGTGCGGTGGGAGTGTGTGTGGGTCTGTGTGTGTGTGCGGTGGGAGTGTGTGTGGGTCTGTGTGTGTGTGCGGTGGGGGTGTGTGTGGGTCTGTGTGTGTGTGCGGTGGGAGTGTGTGTGGGTCTGTGTGTGTGCGGTGGGAGTGTGAGTGGGTCTGTGTGTGTGTGTGCGGCGGGAGTGTGTGTGGGTCTGTGTGTGTGTGCGGTGGGAGTGTGTGTGGGTCTGTGTGTGTGTGCGGCGGGAGTGTGTGTGGGTCTGTGTGTGTGTGCGGTGGGAGTGAGTGTGGGTCTGTGTGTGTGTGTGCGGTGGGAGTGTGTGTGGGTCTGTGTGTGTGTGCGGTGGGAGTGTGTGTGGGTCTGTGTGTGTGCGGTGGGAGTGTGTGTGGGTCTGTGTGTGTGCAGCGGGAGTGTGTGTGGGTCTGTGTGTGTGCGGCGGGAGTGTGTGTGGGTCTGTGTGTGTGTGCGGTGGGAGTGTGTGTGGGTCTGTGTGTGTGTGTGCGGTGGAGTGTGTGTGGGTCTGTGTGTGTGCGGCGGGAGTGTGTGTGGGTCTGTGTGTGTGTGCGGCGGGAGTGTGTGTGGGTCTGTGTGTGTGTGCGGCGGGAGTGTGTGTGGGTCTGTGTGTGTGTGCAGCGGGAGTGTGTGTGGGTCTGTGTGTGTGTGTGCGGTGGGAGTGTGTGTGGGTCTGTGTGTGTGTGTGCGGTGGGAGTGTGTGTGGGTCTGTGTGTGTGCGGCGGGAGTGTGTGTGGGTCTGTGTGTGTGTGCGGCGGGAGTGTGTGTGGGTCTGTGTGTGTGCAGCGGGAGTGTGTGTGGGTCTCTGTGTGTGTGCAGTGGGAGTGTGTGTGGGTCTGTGTGTGTGCGCGGCGGGAGTGTGTGTGGGTCTGTGTGTGTGCAGCGGGAGTGTGTGTGGGTCTCTGTGTGTGTGCAGTGGGAGTGTGTGTGGGTCTGTGTGTGTGTGCGGCGGGAGTGTGTGTGGGTCTGTGTGTGTGTGCGGCGGGAGTGTGTGTGGGTCTGTGTGTGTGTGCGGCGGGAGTGTGTGTGGGTCTGTGTGTGTGTGCGGTGGGAGTGTGTGTGGGTCTGTGTGTGTGTGTGCGGTGGGAGTGTGTGTGGGTTTGTGTGTGTCCGGCGGGAGTGTGTGTGGGTCTGTCTGTGTGTGTGTGCGGCGGGAGTGTATGTGGTTCTGTGTGTGTGTGCGGTGGGAGTGTGTGTGGGTCTGTGTGTGTGTGTGCGGTGGGAGTGTGTGTGGGTTTGTGTGTGTGCGGCTGGAGTGTGTGTGGGTCTGTCTGTGTGTGTGTGCGGCGGGAGTGTGTGTGGGTCTGTCTGTGTGTGTGTGCGGCGGGAGTGTGTGTGGGTCTGTGTGTGTGTGCGGTGGGAGTGTGTGTGGGTCTGTGTGTGTGTGCGGTGGGAGTGTGTGTGGGTCTGTGTGTGTGCGGCGGGAGTGTGTGTGGGTCTGTGTGTGTGTGCGGTGGGAGTGTGTGTGGGTCTGTGTGTGTGCGGTGGGAGTGTGTGTGGGTCTGTGTGTGTGTGCGGTGGGAGTGTGTGTGGGTCTGTGTGTGTGCGGTGGGAGTGTGTGTGGGTCTGTGTGTGAGCGGCGGGAGTGTGTGTGGGTCTGCGTGTGTGTGGTGGGAGTGTGTGTGGGTCTGTGTGTGTGTGTGTGTGCGGCGGGAGTGTGTGTGGGTCTGTGTGTGTGTGCGGCGGGAGTGTGTCTGGGTCTGTGTGTGTGTGCGGTGGGAGTGTGTGTGGGTCTGTGTGTGTGCGGCGGGAGTGTGTGTGGGTCTGTGTGTGTGTGCGGCGGGAGTGTGTGTGGGTCTGTGTGTGTGCGGTGGGAGTGTGTGTGGGTCTGTGTGTGTGTGCGGCGGGAGTGTGTGTGGGTCTGTGTGTGTGTGCGGTGGGAGTGTGTGTGGGTCTGTGTGTGTGTGCGGCGGGAGTGTGCGTGGGTCTGTGTGTGTGTGCGGCGGGAGTGTGTGTGGGTCTGTGTGTGTGCGGTGGGGGTGTGTGTGGGTCTGTGTGTGTGCGGCGGGAGTGTGTGTGGGTCTGTGTGTGTGCGGCGGGAGTGTGTGTGGGTCTGTGTGTGTGTGCGGTGGGAGTGTGTGTGGGTCTGTGTGTGTGTGCGGCGGGAGTGTGCGTGGGTCTGTGTGTGTGTGCGGCGGGAGTGTGTGTGGGTCAGTGTGTGTGTGCGGCAGGAGTGTGTGTGGGTCTGTGTGTGAGTGCGGTGGGAGTGTGTGTGGGTCTGTGTGTGTGTGCGGTGGGAGTGTGTGTGGGTCCGTGTGTGTGTGCGGCGGGAGTGTGTGTGGGTCTGTGTGTGTGTGTGCAGTGGGAGTGTGTGTGGGTCTGTGTGTGTGTGCGGTGGGAGTGTGTGTGGGTCTGTGTGTGTGTGCGGTGGGACTGTGTGTGGGTCTGTGTGTGTGTGCGGTGGGAGTGTGTGTGGGTCTGTGTGTGTGTGCGGCGGGAGTGTGTGTGGGTCTGTGTGTGTGTGTGCAGTGGGAGTGTGTGTGGGTCTGTGTGTGTGTGCGGTGGGAGTGTGTGTGGGTCTGTGTGTGTGTGCGGTGGGACTGTGTGTGGGTCTGTGTGTGTGTGCGGTGGGAGTGTGTGTGGGTCTGTGTGTGTTTGTGCGGCGGGAGTGTGTGTGGGTCTGTGTGTGTGTGTGCGGCGGGAGTGTGTGTGGGTCTGTGTGTGTGTGCGGTGGGAGTGTGTGTGGGTCTGTGTGTGTGCGGTGGGAGTGTGTGTGGGTCTGTGTGTGAGCGGCGGGAGTGTGTGTGGGTCTGCGTGTGTGTGGTGGGAGTGTGTGTGGGTCTGTGTGTGTGTGTGTGTGCGGCGGGAGTGTGTGTGGGTCTGTGTGTGTGTGCGGCGGGAGTGTGTCTGGGTCTGTGTGTGTGTGCGGTGGGAGTGTGTGTGGGTCTGTGTGTGTGCGGCGGGAGTGTGTGTGGGTCTGTGTGTGTGTGCGGCGGGAGTGTGTGTGGGTCTGTGTGTGTGCGGTGGGAGTGTGTGTGGGTCTGTGTGTGTGTGCGGCGGGAGTGTGTGTGGGTCTGTGTGTGTGTGCGGTGGGAGTGTGTGTGGGTCTGTGTGTGTGTGCGGCGGGAGTGTGCGTGGGTCTGTGTGTGTGTGCGGCGGGAGTGTGTGTGGGTCTGTGTGTGTGCGGTGGGGGTGTGTGTGGGTCTGTGTGTGTGCGGCGGGAGTGTGTGTGGGTCTGTGTGTGTGCGGCGGGAGTGTGTGTGGGTCTGTGTGTGTGTGCGGTGGGAGTGTGTGTGGGTCTGTGTGTGTGTGCGGCGGGAGTGTGCGTGGGTCTGTGTGTGTGTGCGGCGGGAGTGTGTGTGGGTCAGTGTGTGTGTGCGGCAGGAGTGTGTGTGGGTCTGTGTGTGAGTGCGGTGGGAGTGTGTGTGGGTCTGTGTGTGTGTGCGGTGGGAGTGTGTGTGGGTCCGTGTGTGTGTGCGGCGGGAGTGTGTGTGGGTCTGTGTGTGTGTGTGCAGTGGGAGTTTGTGTGGGTCTGTGTGTGTGTGCGGTGGGAGTGTGTGTGGGTCTGTGTGTGTGTGCGGTGGGACTGTGTGTGGGTCTGTGTGTGTGTGCGGTGGGAGTGTGTGTGGGTCTGTGTGTGTGTGTGTGTGCGGCGGGAGTGTGTGTGGGTCTGTGTGTGTGTGCGGTGGGAGTGTGTGTGGGTCTGTGTGTGTGCGGCGGGAATGTGTGTGGGTCTGTGTGTGTGCGGTGGGAGTGTGTGTGGGTCTGTGTGTGTGTGTGCGGTGGGAATGTGTGTTGGTCTGTGTGTGTGTGCGGTGGGAGAGTGTGTGGGTCTGTGTGTGTGCGGCAGGAGTGTGTGTGGGTCTGTGTGTGTGTGCGGCGGGAGTGTGTGTGGGTCTGTGTGTGTGTGTGCAGTGGGAGTGTGTGTGGGTCTGTGTGTGTGTGCGGTGGGAGTGTGTGTGGGTCTGTGTGTGTGTGCGGTGGGACTGTGTGTGGGTCTGTGTGTGTGTGCGGTGGGAGTGTGTGTGGGTCTGTGTGTGTTTGTGCGGCGGGAGTGTGTGTGGGTCTGTGTGTGTGTGTGCGGCGGGAGTGTGTGTGGGTCTGTGTGTGTGTGTGGTGGGAGTGTGTGTGGGTCTGTGTGTATGCGCGGCGGTAGTGTGTGTGGGTCTGTGTGCGTGCGCGGCGGGAGTGTGTGTGGGTCTGTGTGTGAGCGGCAGGAGTGTGTGCGGGTCTGTGTGTGTGTGGTGGGAGTGTGTGTGGGTCTGTGTGTGTGTGTGTGTGCGGCGGGAGTGTGTGTGGGTCTGTGTGTGTGTGCGGCGGGAGTGTGTCTGGGTCTGTGTGTGTGTGCGGTGGGAGTGTGTGTGGGTCTGTGTGTGTGCGGCGGGAGTGTGTGTGGGTCTGTGTGTGTGTGCGGCGGGAGTGTGTGTGGGTCTGTGTGTGTGCGGTGGGAGTGTGTGTGTGCGGCGGGAGTGTGTGTGGGTCTGTGTGTGTGTGTGACGGGTGTGTGTGTGGGTCTATGTGTGTGTGCGGTGGGAGTGTGTGTGGGTCTGTGTGTGTGCGGTGGGAGTGTGTGTGGGTCTGTGTGTGTGCGGTGGGAGTGTGTGTGGGTCTGTGTGTGTGTGCGGCGGGAGTGTGTGTGGGTCTGTGTGTGTGCGGCGGGAGTGTGTGTGGGTCTGTGTGTGTGCGGCGGGAGTGTGTGTGGGTCTGTGTGTGTGCGGCGGGAGTGTGTGTGGGTCTGTGTGTGTGTGCGGTGGGAGTGTGTGTGGGTCTGTGTGTGTGTGTTGGGAGTGTGTGTGGGTCTGTGTGTGTGTGTTGGGAGTGTGTGTGGGTCTGTGTGTTTGCGGTGGGAGTGTGCGTGGGTCTGTGTGTGTGTGCGGCGGGAGTGTGCGTGGGTCTGTGTGTGTGCGGTGGGAGTGTGTGTGGGTCTGTGTGTGTGTGCGGTGGGAGTGTGTGTGGGTCTGTGTGTGTGCGGTGGGAGTGTGTGTGGGTCTGTGTGTGTGCGGTGGGAGTGTGTGTGGGTCTGTGTGTGTGTGCGGCGGGAGTGTGTGTGGGTCTGTGTGTGTGCGGCGGGAGTGTGTGTGGGTCTGTGTGTGTGTGCGGCGGGAGTGTGTGTGGGTCTGTGTGTGTGTGCGGCGGGAGTGTGTGTGGGTCTGTGTGTGTGCGGTGGGAGTGTGTGTGGGTCTGTGTGTGTGTGCGGCGGGAGTGTGTGTGGGTCTGTGTGTGTGCGGTGGGAGTGTGTGTGGGTCTGTGTGTGTGCGGTGGGAGTGTGTGTGGGTCTGTGTGTGTGTGCGGCGTGAGTGTGTGTGGGTCTGTGTGTGTGCGGCGGGAGTGTGCGTGGGTCTGTGTGTGTGTGTGCGGTGCGAGTGAGTGTGGGTCTGTGTGTGTGTGCGGCGGGAGAGTGTGTGGGTCTGTGTGTGTGTGCGGCGGGAGTGTGTGTGGGTCTGTGTGTGTGTGCGGCGGGAGTGTGTGTGGGTCTGTGTGTGTGCGGTGGGAGTGTGTGTGGGTCTGTGTGTGTGTGTGCGGCGGGAGTGTGTGTGGGTCTGAGTGTGTGTGCGGTGGGAGTGTGTGTGGGTCTGTGTGTGTGCGGTGGGAGTGTGTGTGGGTCTGTGTGTGTGTGCGGTGGGAAGTGTGTGTGGGTCTGTGTGTGTGTGTGCGGTGGGAGTGTGGGTGGGTCTGTGTGTGTGTGCGGTGGGAGTATGTGTGGGTCTGTGTGTGTGTGTGCGGCGGGAGTGTGTGTGGGTCTGTGTGTGTGTGTGCGGTGGGAGTGTGTGTGGGTCTGTGTGTGTGCGGCGGGAGTGTGTGTGGGTCTGTGTGTGTGTGTGCGGCGGGAGTGTGTGTGGGTCTGTGTGTGTGTGCGGCGGGAGTGTGTGTGGGTCTGTGTGTTTGTGCGGCGGGAGTGTGTGTGGGTCTGTGTGTGTGTGTGCGGCGGGAGTGTGTGTGGGTCTGTGTGTGCGGCGGGAGTGTGTGTGGGTCTGTGTGTGTGTGTGCGGCGGGAGTGTGTGTGGGTCTGTGTGTGTGCGGCGGGAGTGTGTGTGGGTCTGTGTGTGTGTGTGCGGCGGGAGTGTGTGTGGGTCTGTGTGTGTGTGTGCGGCGGGAGTGTGTGTGGGTCTGTGTGTGTGTGCGGCGGGAGTGTGTGTGGGACTGTGTGTGTGCGGCGGGAGTGTGTGTGGGTCTGTGTGTGTGTGTGCGGTGGGAGTGTGTGTGGGTCTGTGTGTGTGCGGCGGGAGTGTGTGTGGGTCTGTGTGTGAGTGCGGTGGGAGTGTGTGTTGGTCTGTGTGTGTGTGTGTGCGGCGGGAGTGTGTGTGGGTCTGTGTGTGTGCGGCGGGAGTGTGTGTGGGTCTGTGTGTGTGTGCGGCGGGAGTGTGTGTGGGTCTGTGTGTGTGCGGTCGGAGTGTGTGTGGGTCTGTGTGTGTGTGCGGCAGGAGTGTGTGTGGGTCTGTGTGTGTGTGTGCGGCGGGAGTGTGTGTGGGTCTGTGTGTGTGCGGCGGGAGTGTGTGTGGGTCTGTGTGAGTGCGGTGGGAGTGTGTGTGGGTCTGTGTGTGTGTGCGGCGGGAGTGTGTGTGGGTCTGTGTGTGTGTGACGGGAGTGTGTGTGGGTCTGTGTGTGAGTGCGGTGGGAGTGTGTGTGTGTCTGTGTGAGTGTGGCGGGAGTGTGTGTGGGTCTGTGTGTGTGTGCGGTGGGAGTGTGCGTGGGTCTGTGTGTTTGCGGTGGGAGTGTGTGTGGGTCTGTGTGTGTGCGGTGGGAGTGTGTGTGGGTCTGTGTGTGTGTGCGGCGGGAGTGTGTGTGGGTCTGTGTGTGTGCGGTGGGAGTGTGTGTGGGTCTGTGTGTGTGTGTGCAGTGGGAGTGTGTGTGGGTCTGTGTGTGTGTGCGGTGGGAGTGTGTGTGGGTCTGTGTGTGTGTGTGCGGCGGGAGTGTGTGTGGGTCTGTGTGTGTGTGCGGTGGGAGTGTGTGTGGGTCTGTGTGTGTGCGGTGGGAGTGTGTGTGGGTCTGTGTGTGTGTGCGGCGGGAGTGTGTGTGGGTCTGTGTGTGTGTGTGCGGTGGGAGTGTGTGTGGGTCTGTGTGTGTGCGGTGGGAGTGTGTGTGGGTCTGTGTGTGTGTGTGTGCGGTGGGAGTGTGTGTGGGTCTGTTTGTGTGCGGTGGGAGTGTGTGTGGGTCTGTGTGTGTGTGCGGTGGGAGTGTGTGTGGGTCTGTGTGTGTGTGACGGGAGTGTGTGTGGGTCTGTGTGTGTGCGGTGGGAGTGTGTGTGGATCTGTGTGTGTGTGACGGGAGTGTGTGTGGGTCTGTGTGTGAGTGCGGTGGGAGTGTGTGTGTGTCTGTGTGAGTGTGGCGGGAGTGTGTGTGGGTCTGTGTGTGTGTGCGGTGGGAGTGTGCGTGGGTCTGTGTGTTTGCGGTGGGAGTGTGTGTGGGTCTGTGTGTGTGCGGTGGGAGTGTGTGTGGGTCTGTGTGTGTGTGCGGCGGGAGTGTGTGTGGGTCTGTGTGTGTGCGGCGGGAGTGTGTGTGGGTCTGTGTGTGTGTGCAGCGGGAGTGTGTGTGGGTCTGTGTGTGTGTGCGGCGGGAGTGTGTGTGGGTCTGTGTGTGTGCGGTGGGAGTGTGTGTGGGTCTGTGTGTGTGTGCGGCGGGAGTGTGTGTGGGTCTGTGTGTGTGCGGTGGGAGTGTATGTGGGTCTGTGTGTGTGCGGTGGGAGTGTGTGTGGGTCTGTGTGTGTGTGCGGCGTGAGTGTGTGTGGGTCTGTGTGTGTGCGGCGGGAGTGTGCGTGGGTCTGTGTGTGTGTGTGCGGTGGGAGTGAGTGTGGGTCTGTGTGTGTGTGCGGCGGGAGAGTGTGTGGGTCTGTGTGTGTGTGCGGCGGGAGTGTGTGTGGGTCTGTGTGTGTGTGCGGCGGGAGTGTGAGTGTGTCTGTGTGTGTGTGCGGCGGGAGTGTGTGTGGGTCTGTGTGTGTGCGGTGGGAGTGTGTGTGGGTCTGTGTGTGTGTGCGGCGGGAGTGTGTGTGGGTCTGTGTGTGTGCGGTGGGAGTGTGTGTGCGGTGGGAGTGTGTGTGGGTCTGTGTGTGTGTGCGGTGGGAGTGTGTGTGGGTCTGTGTGTGTGTGTGCGGTGGGAGTGTGTGTGGGTCTGTGTGTGTGTGCGGTGGGAGTGTGTGTGGGTCTGTGTGTGTGTGTGCGGCGGGAGTGTGTGTGGGTCTGTGTGTGTGCGGTGGGAGTGTGTGTGCGGTGGGAGTGTGTGTGGGTCTGTGTGTGTGTGCGGTGGGAGTGTGTGTGGGTCTGTGTGTGTGTGTGCGGTGGGAGTGTGTGTGGGTCTGTGTGTGTGCGGCGGGAGTGTGTGTGGGTCTGTGTGTGTGTGCGGCGGGAGGGTGTGTGGGTCTGTGTATGTGTGCGGCGGGAGTGTGTGTGGGTCTGTGTGTGTGTGTGCGGCGGGAGTGTGTCTGGGTCTGTGTGTGTGTGTGCGGTGGGAGTGTGTGTGGGTCTGTGTGTGTGTGTGCGGCGGGAGTGTGTGTGGGTCTGTGTGTGTGTGCGGCGGGAGGGTGTGTGGGTCTGTGTATGTGTGCGGCGGGAGTGTGTGTGGGTCTGTGTGTGTGTGCGGCGGGAGTGTGTGTGGGTCTGTGTGTGTGTGCTGTGGGAGTGTGTGTGGGTCTGTGTGTGTGCGGTGGGAGTGTGTGTGGGTCTGTGTGTGTGTGTGCGGTGGGAGTGTGTGTGGGTCTGTGTGTGTGCGGTGGGAGTGTGTGTGGGTCTGTGTGTGTGTGTGCGGTGGGAGTGTGTGTTGGTCTGTGTGTGTGTGCGGTGGGAGTGTGTGTGGGTCTGTGTGTGTGCGGTGGGAGTGTGAGTGGGTCTGTGTGTGTGTGTGCGGCGGGAGTGTGTGTGGGTCTGTGTGTGTGTGCGGTGGGAGTGTGTGTGGGTCTGTGTGTGTGTGCGGCGGGAGTGTGTGTGGGTCTGTGTGTGTGTGCGGTGGGAGTGAGTGTGGGTCTGTGTGTGTGTGTGCGGTGGGAGTGTGTGTGGGTCTGTGTGTGTGTGCGGTGGGAGTGTGTGTGGGTCTGTGTGTGTGCGGTGGGAGTGTGTGTGGGTCTGTGTGTGTGCAGCGGGAGTGTGTGTGGGTCTGTGTGTGTGCGGCGGGAGTGTGTGTGGGTCTGTGTGTGTGTGCGGTGGGAGTGTGTGTGGGTCTGTGTGTGTGTGTGCGGTGGAGTGTGTGTGGGTCTGTGTGTGTGCGGCGGGAGTGTGTGTGGGTCTGTGTGTGTGTGCGGCGGGAGTGTGTGTGGGTCTGTGTGTGTGTGCGGCGGGAGTGTGTGTGGGTCTGTGTGTGTGTGCAGCGGGAGTGTGTGTGGGTCTGTGTGTGTGTGTGCGGTGGGAGTGTGTGTGGGTCTGTGTGTGTGTGTGCGGTGGGAGTGTGTGTGGGTCTGTGTGTGTGCGGCGGGAGTGTGTGTGGGTCTGTGTGTGTGTGCGGCGGGAGTGTGTGTGGGTCTGTGTGTGTGCAGCGGGAGTGTGTGTGGGTCTCTGTGTGTGTGCAGTGGGAGTGTGTGTGGGTCTGTGTGTGTGCGCGGCGGGAGTGTGTGTGGGTCTGTGTGTGTGCAGCGGGAGTGTGTGTGGGTCTCTGTGTGTGTGCAGTGGGAGTGTGTGTGGGTCTGTGTGTGTGTGCGGCGGGAGTGTGTGTGGGTCTGTGTGTGTGTGCGGCGGGAGTGTGTGTGGGTCTGTGTGTGTGTGCGGCGGGAGTGTGTGTGGGTCTGTGTGTGTGTGCGGTGGGAGTGTGTGTGGGTCTGTGTGTGTGTGTGCGGTGGGAGTGTGTGTGGGTTTGTGTGTGTCCGGCGGGAGTGTGTGTGGGTCTGTCTGTGTGTGTGTGCGGCGGGAGTGTATGTGGTTCTGTGTGTGTGTGCGGTGGGAGTGTGTGTGGGTCTGTGTGTGTGTGTGCGGTGGGAG
This sequence comes from Chiloscyllium punctatum, assembly GCF_047496795.1. Classification (NCBI taxonomy): domain Eukaryota; kingdom Metazoa; phylum Chordata; class Chondrichthyes; order Orectolobiformes; family Hemiscylliidae; genus Chiloscyllium; species Chiloscyllium punctatum. Next base: position 27,824,600 of record NC_092772.1, read on the forward strand.
TGTGTGTGGGTTTGTGTGTGTGCGGCTGGAGTGTGTGTGGGTCTGTCTGTGTGTGTGTGCGGCGGGAGTGTGTGTGGTTCTGTCTGTGTGTGTGTGCGGCGGGAGTGTGTGTGGGTCTGTGTGTGTGTGCGGTGGGAGTGTGTGTGGGTCTGTGTGTGTGTGTGCGGTGGGAGTGTGTGTGGGTCTGTGTGTGTGCGGCGGGAGTGTGTGTGGGTCTGTGTGTGTGTGCGGTGGGAGTGTGTGTGGGTCTGTGTGTGTGCGGTGGGAGTGTGTGTGGGTCTGTGTGTGTGTGCGGTGGGAGTGTGTGTGGGTCTGTGTGTGTGCGGTGGGAGTGTGTGTGGGTCTGTGTGTGAGCGGCGGGAGTGTGTGTGGGTCTGCGTGTGTGTGGTGGGAGTGTGTGTGGGTCTGTGTGTGTGTGTGTGTGCGGCGGGAGTGTGTGTGGGTCTGTGTGTGTGTGCGGCGGGAGTGTGTCTGGGTCTGTGTGTGTGTGCGGTGGGAGTGTGTGTGGGTCTGTGTGTGTGCGGCGGGAGTGTGTGTGGGTCTGTGTGTGTGTGCGGCGGGAGTGTGTGTGGGTCTGTGTGTGTGCGGTGGGAGTGTGTGTGGGTCTGTGTGTGTGTGCGGCGGGAGTGTGTGTGGGTCTGTGTGTGTGTGCGGTGGGAGTGTGTGTGGGTCTGTGTGTGTGTGCGGCGGGAGTGTGCGTGGGTCTGTGTGTGTGTGCGGCGGGAGTGTGTGTGGGTCTGTGTGTGTGCGGTGGGGGTGTGTGTGGGTCTGTGTGTGTGCGGCGGGAGTGTGTGTGGGTCTGTGTGTGTGCGGCGGGAGTGTGTGTGGGTCTGTGTGTGTGTGCGGTGGGAGTGTGTGTGGGTCTGTGTGTGTGTGCGGCGGGAGTGTGCGTGGGTCTGTGTGTGTGTGCGGCGGGAGTGTGTGTGGGTCAGTGTGTGTGTGCGGCAGGAGTGTGTGTGGGTCTGTGTGTGAGTGCGGTGGGAGTGTGTGTGGGTCTGTGTGTGTGTGCGGTGGGAGTGTGTGTGGGTCCGTGTGTGTGTGCGGCGGGAGTGTGTGTGGGTCTGTGTGTGTGTGTGCAGTGGGAGTGTGTGTGGGTCTGTGTGTGTGTGCGGTGGGAGTGTGTGTGGGTCTGTGTGTGTGTGCGGTGGGACTGTGTGTGGGTCTGTGTGTGTGTGCGGTGGGAGTGTGTGTGGGTCTGTGTGTGTGTGCGGCGGGAGTGTGTGTGGGTCTGTGTGTGTGTGTGCAGTGGGAGTGTGTGTGGGTCTGTGTGTGTGTGCGGTGGGAGTGTGTGTGGGTCTGTGTGTGTGTGCGGTGGGACTGTGTGTGGGTCTGTGTGTGTGTGCGGTGGGAGTGTGTGTGGGTCTGTGTGTGTTTGTGCGGCGGGAGTGTGTGTGGGTCTGTGTGTGTGTGTGCGGCGGGAGTGTGTGTGGGTCTGTGTGTGTGTGCGGTGGGAGTGTGTGTGGGTCTGTGTGTGTGCGGTGGGAGTGTGTGTGGGTCTGTGTGTGAGCGGCGGGAGTGTGTGTGGGTCTGCGTGTGTGTGGTGGGAGTGTGTGTGGGTCTGTGTGTGTGTGTGTGTGCGGCGGGAGTGTGTGTGGGTCTGTGTGTGTGTGCGGCGGGAGTGTGTCTGGGTCTGTGTGTGTGTGCGGTGGGAGTGTGTGTGGGTCTGTGTGTGTGCGGCGGGAGTGTGTGTGGGTCTGTGTGTGTGTGCGGCGGGAGTGTGTGTGGGTCTGTGTGTGTGCGGTGGGAGTGTGTGTGGGTCTGTGTGTGTGTGCGGCGGGAGTGTGTGTGGGTCTGTGTGTGTGTGCGGTGGGAGTGTGTGTGGGTCTGTGTGTGTGTGCGGCGGGAGTGTGCGTGGGTCTGTGTGTGTGTGCGGCGGGAGTGTGTGTGGGTCTGTGTGTGTGCGGTGGGGGTGTGTGTGGGTCTGTGTGTGTGCGGCGGGAGTGTGTGTGGGTCTGTGTGTGTGCGGCGGGAGTGTGTGTGGGTCTGTGTGTGTGTGCGGTGGGAGTGTGTGTGGGTCTGTGTGTGTGTGCGGCGGGAGTGTGCGTGGGTCTGTGTGTGTGTGCGGCGGGAGTGTGTGTGGGTCAGTGTGTGTGTGCGGCAGGAGTGTGTGTGGGTCTGTGTGTGAGTGCGGTGGGAGTGTGTGTGGGTCTGTGTGTGTGTGCGGTGGGAGTGTGTGTGGGTCCGTGTGTGTGTGCGGCGGGAGTGTGTGTGGGTCTGTGTGTGTGTGTGCAGTGGGAGTTTGTGTGGGTCTGTGTGTGTGTGCGGTGGGAGTGTGTGTGGGTCTGTGTGTGTGTGCGGTGGGACTGTGTGTGGGTCTGTGTGTGTGTGCGGTGGGAGTGTGTGTGGGTCTGTGTGTGTGTGTGTGTGCGGCGGGAGTGTGTGTGGGTCTGTGTGTGTGTGCGGTGGGAGTGTGTGTGGGTCTGTGTGTGTGCGGCGGGAGTGTGTGTGGGTCTGTGTGTGTGCGGTGGGAGTGTGTGTGGGTCTGTGTGTGTGTGTGCGGTGGGAATGTGTGTTGGTCTGTGTGTGTGTGCGGTGGGAGAGTGTGTGGGTCTGTGTGTGTGCGGCAGGAGTGTGTGTGGGTCTGTGTGTGTGTGCGGCGGGAGTGTGTGTGGGTCTGTGTGTGTGTGTGCAGTGGGAGTGTGTGTGGGTCTGTGTGTGTGTGCGGTGGGAGTGTGTGTGGGTCTGTGTGTGTGTGCGGTGGGACTGTGTGTGGGTCTGTGTGTGTGTGCGGTGGGAGTGTGTGTGGGTCTGTGTGTGTTTGTGCGGCGGGAGTGTGTGTGGGTCTGTGTGTGTGTGTGCGGCGGGAGTGTGTGTGGGTCTGTGTGTGTGTGTGGTGGGAGTGTGTGTGGGTCTGTGTGTATGCGCGGCGGTAGTGTGTGTGGGTCTGTGTGCGTGCGCGGCGGGAGTGTGTGTGGGTCTGTGTGTGAGCGGCAGGAGTGTGTGCGGGTCTGTGTGTGTGTGGTGGGAGTGTGTGTGGGTCTGTGTGTGTGTGTGTGTGCGGCGGGAGTGTGTGTGGGTCTGTGTGTGTGTGCGGCGGGAGTGTGTCTGGGTCTGTGTGTGTGTGCGGTGGGAGTGTGTGTGGGTCTGTGTGTGTGCGGCGGGAGTGTGTGTGGGTCTGTGTGTGTGTGCGGCGGGAGTGTGTGTGGGTCTGTGTGTGTGCGGTGGGAGTGTGTGTGTGCGGCGGGAGTGTGTGTGGGTCTGTGTGTGTGTGTGACGGGTGTGTGTGTGGGTCTATGTGTGTGTGCGGTGGGAGTGTGTGTGGGTCTGTGTGTGTGCGGTGGGAGTGTGTGTGGGTCTGTGTGTGTGCGGTGGGAGTGTGTGTGGGTCTGTGTGTGTGTGCGGCGGGAGTGTGTGTGGGTCTGTGTGTGTGCGGCGGGAGTGTGTGTGGGTCTGTGTGTGTGCGGCGGGAGTGTGTGTGGGTCTGTGTGTGTGCGGCGGGAGTGTGTGTGGGTCTGTGTGTGTGTGCGGTGGGAGTGTGTGTGGGTCTGTGTGTGTGTGTTGGGAGTGTGTGTGGGTCTGTGTGTGTGTGTTGGGAGTGTGTGTGGGTCTGTGTGTTTGCGGTGGGAGTGTGCGTGGGTCTGTGTGTGTGTGCGGCGGGAGTGTGCGTGGGTCTGTGTGTGTGCGGTGGGAGTGTGTGTGGGTCTGTGTGTGTGTGCGGTGGGAGTGTGTGTGGGTCTGTGTGTGTGCGGTGGGAGTGTGTGTGGGTCTGTGTGTGTGCGGTGGGAGTGTGTGTGGGTCTGTGTGTGTGTGCGGCGGGAGTGTGTGTGGGTCTGTGTGTGTGCGGCGGGAGTGTGTGTGGGTCTGTGTGTGTGTGCGGCGGGAGTGTGTGTGGGTCTGTGTGTGTGTGCGGCGGGAGTGTGTGTGGGTCTGTGTGTGTGCGGTGGGAGTGTGTGTGGGTCTGTGTGTGTGTGCGGCGGGAGTGTGTGTGGGTCTGTGTGTGTGCGGTGGGAGTGTGTGTGGGTCTGTGTGTGTGCGGTGGGAGTGTGTGTGGGTCTGTGTGTGTGTGCGGCGTGAGTGTGTGTGGGTCTGTGTGTGTGCGGCGGGAGTGTGCGTGGGTCTGTGTGTGTGTGTGCGGTGCGAGTGAGTGTGGGTCTGTGTGTGTGTGCGGCGGGAGAGTGTGTGGGTCTGTGTGTGTGTGCGGCGGGAGTGTGTGTGGGTCTGTGTGTGTGTGCGGCGGGAGTGTGTGTGGGTCTGTGTGTGTGCGGTGGGAGTGTGTGTGGGTCTGTGTGTGTGTGTGCGGCGGGAGTGTGTGTGGGTCTGAGTGTGTGTGCGGTGGGAGTGTGTGTGGGTCTGTGTGTGTGCGGTGGGAGTGTGTGTGGGTCTGTGTGTGTGTGCGGTGGGAAGTGTGTGTGGGTCTGTGTGTGTGTGTGCGGTGGGAGTGTGGGTGGGTCTGTGTGTGTGTGCGGTGGGAGTATGTGTGGGTCTGTGTGTGTGTGTGCGGCGGGAGTGTGTGTGGGTCTGTGTGTGTGTGTGCGGTGGGAGTGTGTGTGGGTCTGTGTGTGTGCGGCGGGAGTGTGTGTGGGTCTGTGTGTGTGTGTGCGGCGGGAGTGTGTGTGGGTCTGTGTGTGTGTGCGGCGGGAGTGTGTGTGGGTCTGTGTGTTTGTGCGGCGGGAGTGTGTGTGGGTCTGTGTGTGTGTGTGCGGCGGGAGTGTGTGTGGGTCTGTGTGTGCGGCGGGAGTGTGTGTGGGTCTGTGTGTGTGTGTGCGGCGGGAGTGTGTGTGGGTCTGTGTGTGTGCGGCGGGAGTGTGTGTGGGTCTGTGTGTGTGTGTGCGGCGGGAGTGTGTGTGGGTCTGTGTGTGTGTGTGCGGCGGGAGTGTGTGTGGGTCTGTGTGTGTGTGCGGCGGGAGTGTGTGTGGGACTGTGTGTGTGCGGCGGGAGTGTGTGTGGGTCTGTGTGTGTGTGTGCGGTGGGAGTGTGTGTGGGTCTGTGTGTGTGCGGCGGGAGTGTGTGTGGGTCTGTGTGTGAGTGCGGTGGGAGTGTGTGTTGGTCTGTGTGTGTGTGTGTGCGGCGGGAGTGTGTGTGGGTCTGTGTGTGTGCGGCGGGAGTGTGTGTGGGTCTGTGTGTGTGTGCGGCGGGAGTGTGTGTGGGTCTGTGTGTGTGCGGTCGGAGTGTGTGTGGGTCTGTGTGTGTGTGCGGCAGGAGTGTGTGTGGGTCTGTGTGTGTGTGTGCGGCGGGAGTGTGTGTGGGTCTGTGTGTGTGCGGCGGGAGTGTGTGTGGGTCTGTGTGAGTGCGGTGGGAGTGTGTGTGGGTCTGTGTGTGTGTGCGGCGGGAGTGTGTGTGGGTCTGTGTGTGTGTGACGGGAGTGTGTGTGGGTCTGTGTGTGAGTGCGGTGGGAGTGTGTGTGTGTCTGTGTGAGTGTGGCGGGAGTGTGTGTGGGTCTGTGTGTGTGTGCGGTGGGAGTGTGCGTGGGTCTGTGTGTTTGCGGTGGGAGTGTGTGTGGGTCTGTGTGTGTGCGGTGGGAGTGTGTGTGGGTCTGTGTGTGTGTGCGGCGGGAGTGTGTGTGGGTCTGTGTGTGTGCGGTGGGAGTGTGTGTGGGTCTGTGTGTGTGTGTGCAGTGGGAGTGTGTGTGGGTCTGTGTGTGTGTGCGGTGGGAGTGTGTGTGGGTCTGTGTGTGTGTGTGCGGCGGGAGTGTGTGTGGGTCTGTGTGTGTGTGCGGTGGGAGTGTGTGTGGGTCTGTGTGTGTGCGGTGGGAGTGTGTGTGGGTCTGTGTGTGTGTGCGGCGGGAGTGTGTGTGGGTCTGTGTGTGTGTGTGCGGTGGGAGTGTGTGTGGGTCTGTGTGTGTGCGGTGGGAGTGTGTGTGGGTCTGTGTGTGTGTGTGTGCGGTGGGAGTGTGTGTGGGTCTGTTTGTGTGCGGTGGGAGTGTGTGTGGGTCTGTGTGTGTGTGCGGTGGGAGTGTGTGTGGGTCTGTGTGTGTGTGACGGGAGTGTGTGTGGGTCTGTGTGTGTGCGGTGGGAGTGTGTGTGGATCTGTGTGTGTGTGACGGGAGTGTGTGTGGGTCTGTGTGTGAGTGCGGTGGGAGTGTGTGTGTGTCTGTGTGAGTGTGGCGGGAGTGTGTGTGGGTCTGTGTGTGTGTGCGGTGGGAGTGTGCGTGGGTCTGTGTGTTTGCGGTGGGAGTGTGTGTGGGTCTGTGTGTGTGCGGTGGGAGTGTGTGTGGGTCTGTGTGTGTGTGCGGCGGGAGTGTGTGTGGGTCTGTGTGTGTGCGGCGGGAGTGTGTGTGGGTCTGTGTGTGTGTGCAGCGGGAGTGTGTGTGGGTCTGTGTGTGTGTGCGGCGGGAGTGTGTGTGGGTCTGTGTGTGTGCGGTGGGAGTGTGTGTGGGTCTGTGTGTGTGTGCGGCGGGAGTGTGTGTGGGTCTGTGTGTGTGCGGTGGGAGTGTATGTGGGTCTGTGTGTGTGCGGTGGGAGTGTGTGTGGGTCTGTGTGTGTGTGCGGCGTGAGTGTGTGTGGGTCTGTGTGTGTGCGGCGGGAGTGTGCGTGGGTCTGTGTGTGTGTGTGCGGTGGGAGTGAGTGTGGGTCTGTGTGTGTGTGCGGCGGGAGAGTGTGTGGGTCTGTGTGTGTGTGCGGCGGGAGTGTGTGTGGGTCTGTGTGTGTGTGCGGCGGGAGTGTGAGTGTGTCTGTGTGTGTGTGCGGCGGGAGTGTGTGTGGGTCTGTGTGTGTGCGGTGGGAGTGTGTGTGGGTCTGTGTGTGTGTGCGGCGGGAGTGTGTGTGGGTCTGTGTGTGTGCGGTGGGAGTGTGTGTGCGGTGGGAGTGTGTGTGGGTCTGTGTGTGTGTGCGGTGGGAGTGTGTGTGGGTCTGTGTGTGTGTGTGCGGTGGGAGTGTGTGTGGGTCTGTGTGTGTGTGCGGTGGGAGTGTGTGTGGGTCTGTGTGTGTGTGTGCGGCGGGAGTGTGTGTGGGTCTGTGTGTGTGCGGTGGGAGTGTGTGTGCGGTGGGAGTGTGTGTGGGTCTGTGTGTGTGTGCGGTGGGAGTGTGTGTGGGTCTGTGTGTGTGTGTGCGGTGGGAGTGTGTGTGGGTCTGTGTGTGTGCGGCGGGAGTGTGTGTGGGTCTGTGTGTGTGTGCGGCGGGAGGGTGTGTGGGTCTGTGTATGTGTGCGGCGGGAGTGTGTGTGGGTCTGTGTGTGTGTGTGCGGCGGGAGTGTGTCTGGGTCTGTGTGTGTGTGTGCGGTGGGAGTGTGTGTGGGTCTGTGTGTGTGTGTGCGGCGGGAGTGTGTGTGGGTCTGTGTGTGTGTGCGGCGGGAGGGTGTGTGGGTCTGTGTATGTGTGCGGCGGGAGTGTGTGTGGGTCTGTGTGTGTGTGCGGCGGGAGTGTGTGTGGGTCTGTGTGTGTGTGCTGTGGGAGTGTGTGTGGGTCTGTGTGTGTGCGGTGGGAGTGTGTGTGGGTCTGTGTGTGTGTGTGCGGTGGGAGTGTGTGTGGGTCTGTGTGTGTGCGGTGGGAGTGTGTGTGGGTCTGTGTGTGTGTGTGCGGTGGGAGTGTGTGTTGGTCTGTGTGTGTGTGCGGTGGGAGTGTGTGTGGGTCTGTGTGTGTGCGGTGGGAGTGTGTGTGGGTCTGTGTGTGTGCGGCGGGAGTGTGTGTGGGTCTGTGTGTGTGCGGTGGGAGTGTGTGTGGGTCTGTGTGTGTGCGGCGGGAGTGTGTGTGGGTCTGTGTGTGTGTGCGGTGGGAGTGCGTGTGGGTCTGTGTGTGTGCGGTGGGAGTGTGTGTGGGTCTGTGTGTGTGCGGCGGGAGTGTGTGTGGGTCTGTGTGTGTGCGGTGGGAGTGTGTGTGGGTCTGTGTGTGTACGGCGGGAGTGTGTGTGGGTCTGTGTGTATGTGCGGCGGGAGTGTGTGTGGGTCTGTGTGTGTGCGGTGGGAGTGTGTGTGGGTCTGTGTGTGTGCGGTGGGAGTGTGTGTGGGTCTGTGTGTGTGCGGCGGGAGTGTGTGTGGGTCTGTGTGTGTGCGGCGGGAGTGTGTGTGGGTCTGTGTGTGTGCGGCGGGAGTGTGTGTGGGTCTGTGTGTGTGTGCGGTGGGAGTGTGTGTGGGTCTGTGTGTGTGTGCGGCGGGAGTGTGTGTGGGTCTGTGTGTGTGTGCGGCGGGAGTGTGTGTGGGTCTGTGTGTGTGTGTTGGGAGTGTGTGTGGGTCTGTGTGTGTGTGCGGTGGGAGTGTGTGTGGGTCTGTGTGTTTGCGGTGGGAGTGTGCGTGGGTCTGTGTGTGTGTGCGGCGGGAGTGTGCGTGGGTCTGTGTGTGTGCGGTGGGAGTGTGTGTGGGTCTGTGTGTGTGTGCGGTGGGAGTGTGTGTGGGTCTGTGTGTGTGCGGTGGGAGTGTGTGTGGGTCTGTGTGTGTGTGTGCGGTGGGAGTGAGTGTGGGTCTGTGTGTGTGTGCGGCGGGAGAGTGTGTGGGTCTGTGTGTGTGTGCGGCGGGAGTGTGTGTGGGTCTGTGTGTGTGTGCGGCGGGAGTGTGTGTGGGTCTGTGTGTGTGCGGTGGGAGTGTGTGTGGGTCTGTGTGTGTGTGTGCGGCGGGAGTGTGTGTGGGTCTGTGTGTGTGCGGTGGGAGTGTGTGTGGGTCTGTGTGTGTGCGGTGGGAGTGTGTGTGGGTCTGTGTGTGTGTGCGGCGTGAGTGTGTGTGGGTCTGTGTGTGTGCGGCGGGAGTGTGCGTGGGTCTGTGTGTGTGTGTGCGGTGGGAGTGAGTGTGGGTCTGTGTGTGTGTGCGGCGGGAGAGTGTGTGGGTCTGTGTGTGTGTGCGGCGGGAGTGTGAGTGGGTCTGTGTGTGTGTGCGGTGGGAGTGTGTGTGGGTCTGTGTGTGTGCGGTGGGAGTGTGTGTGCGTCTGTGTGTGTGTGTGCGGCGGGAGTGTGTGTGGGTCTGTGTGTGTGTGCGGTGGGAGTGTGTGTGGGTCTGTGTGTGTGCGGTGGGAGTGTGTGTGGGTCTGTGTGTGTGTGCGGTGGGAGTTTGTGTGGGTCTGTGTGTGTGCGGTGGGAGTGTGTGTGGGTCTGTGTGTATGTGCGGTGGGAGTATGTGTGGGTCTGTGTGTGTGTGTGCGGCGGGAGTGTGTGTGGGTCTGTGTGTGTGTGTGCGGTGGGAGTGTGTGTGGGTCTGTGTGTGTGCGGCGGGAGTGTGTGTGGGTCTGTGTGTGTGTGTGCGGCGGGAGTGTGTGTGGGTCTGTGTGTGTGTGTTGGGAGTGTGTGTGGGTCTGTGTGTGTGTGCGGCGGGAGTGTGTGTGGGTCTGTGTGTGTGTGCAGTGGGAGTGTGTGTGGGTCTGTGTGTGTGTGCGGCGGGAGTGTGTGTGGGTCTGTGTGTGTGTGCGGTGGGAGTGTGTGTGGGTCTGTGTGTGTGTGTGCGGTGGGAGTGTGTGTGGGTCTGTGTGTGTGTGTGCGGTGGGAGTGTGTGTGGGTCTGTGTGTGTGCGGCGGGAGTGTGTGTGGGTCTGTGTGTGTGTGCGGCGGGAGTGTGTGTGGGTCTGTGTGTGTGTGCGGTGGGAGTGTGTGTGGGTCTGTGTGTGTGTGTGCGGTGGGAGTGTGTGTGGGTCTGTGTGTGTGCGGCGGGAGTGTGTGTGGGTCTGTGTGTGTGTGCGGCGGGAGTGTGTGTGGGTCTGTGTGTGTGTGCGGTGGGAGTGTGTGTGGGTCTGTGTGTGTGTGTGCGGTGGGAGTGTGTGTGGGTCTGTGTGTGTGCGGCGGGAGTGTGTGTGGGTCTGTGTGTGTGTGCGGCGGGAGTGTGTGTGGGTCTGTGTGTGTGTGCGGCGGGAGTGTATGTGGTTCTGTGTGTGTGTGCGGTGGGAGTGTGTGTGGGTCTGTGTGTGTGTGTGCGGTGGGAGTGTGTGTGGGTTTGTGTGTGTGCGGCTGGAGTGTGTGTGGGTCTGTCTGTGTGTGTGTGCGGCGGGAGTGTGTGTGGGTCTGTCTGTGTGTGTGTGCGGCGGGAGTGTGTGTGGGTCTGTGTGTGTGTTCGGTGGGAGTGTGTGTGGGTCTGTGTGTGTGTGTGCAGTGGGAGTGTGTGTGGGTCTGTGTGTGTGCGGCGGGAGTGTGTGTGGGTCTGTGTGTGTGTGCGGTGGGAGTGTGTGTGGGTCTGTGTGTGTGCGGTGGGAGTGTGTGTGGGTCTGTGTGTGTGTGCGGTGGGAGTGTGTGTGGGTCTGTGTGTGTGCGGTGGGAGTGTGTGTGGGTCTGCGTGTGTGTGAGCGGCGGGAGTGTGTGCGGGTCTGTGTGTGTGTGGTGGGAGTGTGTGTGGGTCTGTGTGTGTGTGTGTGTGCGGCGGGAGTGTGTGTGGGTCTGTGTGTGTGTGCGGCGGGAGTGTGTGTGGGTCTGTGTGTGTGTGTTGGGAGTGTGTGTGGGTCTGTGTGTGTGTGCGGTGGGAGTGTGTGTGGGTCTGTGTGTGTGCGGCGGGAGTGTGTGTGGGTCTGTGTGTGTGTGCGGTGGGAGTGTGTGTGGGTCTGTGTGTGTGCGGCGGGAGTGTGTGTGGGTCTGTGTGTGTGCGGTGGGAGTGTGTGTGGTTCTGTGTGTGTGTGCGGCGGGAGTGTGTGTGGGTCTGTGTGTGTGTGTGTGACGGGTGTGTGTGTGGATCTGTGTGTGTGCGGTGGGAGTGTGTGTGGGTCTGTGTGTGAGTGCGGCGGGAGTGTGTGTGGGTCTGTGTGTGTGTGCGGTGGGAGTGTGTGTGGGTCTGTGTGTGTGTGCGGTGGGAGTGTCTGTGGGTCTGTGTGTGTGCGGTGGGAGTGTGTGTGGGTCTGTGTGTGTGTGCGGTGGGAGTGTGTGTGGGTCTGTGTGTGTGTGCGGCGGGAGTGTGTGTGGGTCTGTGTGTGTGTGCGGCGGGAGTGTGCGTGGGTCTGTGTGTGTGTGCGGCGGGAGTGTGTGTGGGTCTGTGTGTGTGTGCGGCGGGAGTGTGTGTGGGTCTGTGTGTGTGTGCGGTGGGAGTGTGTGTGGGTCTGTGTGTGTGTGCGGTGGGAGTGTGTGTGGGTCTGTGTGTGTGTGCGGCGGGAGTGTGCGTGGGTCTGTGTGTGTGTGCGGCGGGAGTGTGTGTGGGTCTGTGTGTGTGTGCGGCAGGAGTGTGTGTGGGTCTGTGTGTGAGTGCGGTGGGAGTGTGTGTGGGTCCGTGTGTGTGTGCGGTGGGAGTGTGTGTGGGTCCGTGTGTGTGTGCGGCGGGAGTGTGTGTGGGTCTGTGTGTGTGTGCGGCGGGAGTGTGTGTGGGTCTGTGTGTGTGTGTGCGGCGGGAGTGTGTGTGGGTCTGTGTGTGTGTGCGGTGGGAGTGTGTGTGGGTCTGTGTGTGTGTGCGGCGGGAGTGTGTGTGGGACTGTGTGTGTGTGTGCAGTGGGAGTGTGTGTGGGTCTGTGTGTGTGTGCGGTGGGAGTGTGTGTGGGTCTGTGTGTGTGTGCGGTGGGACTGTGTGTGGGTCTGTGTGTGTGTGCGGTGGGAGTGTGTGTGGGTCTGTGTGTGTTTGTGCGGCGGGAGTGTGTGTGGGTCTGTGTGTGTGTGTGCGGCGGGAGTGTGTGTGGGTCTGTGTGTGTGTGCGGTGGGAGTGTGTGTGGGTCTGTGTGTGTGCGCGGCGGGAGTGTGTGTGGGTCTGTGTGCGTGCGCGGCGGGAGTGTGTGTGGGTCTGTGTGTGAGCGGCGGGAGTGTGTGCGGGTCTGTGTGTGTGTGGTGGGAGTGTGTGTGGGTCTGTGTGTGTGTGTGTGTGCGGCGGGAGTGTGTGTGGGTCTGTGTGTGTGTGCGGCGGGAGTGTGTCTGGGTCTGTGTGTGTGTGCGGTGGGAGTGTGTGTGGGTCTGTGTGTGTGCGGCGGGAGTGTGTGTGGGTCTGTGTGTGTGCGCGGCGGGAGTGTGTGTGGGTCTGTGTGTGTGCGGTGGGAGTGTGTGTGTGCGGCGGGAGTGTGTGTGGGTCTGTGTGTTTGTGTGTGACGGGTGTGTGTGTGGATCTGTGTGTTTGCGGTGGGAGTGTGTGTGGGTCTGTGTGTGTGTGCGGCGGGAGTGTGTGTGGGTCTGTGTGTGTGTGTGCGGCGGGAGTGTGTGTGGGTCTGTGTGTGTGTGCGGTGGGAGTGTCTGTGGGTCTGTGTGTGTGCGGCGGGAGTGTGTGTGGGTCTGTGTGTGTGTGCGGTGGGAGTGTGTGTGGGTCTGTGTGTGTGTGCGGCGGGAGTGTGTGTGGGTCTGTGTGTGTGTGCGGCGGGAGTGTGTGTGGGTCTGTGTGTGTGTGTGCGGTGGGAGTGTGTGTGGGTCTGTGTGTGTGTGTGGGTCTGTGTGTGTGCGGTGGGAGTGTGTGTGGGTCTGTGTGTGTGCAGCGGGAGTGTGTGTGGGTCTGTGTGTGTGTGCAGTGGGAGTGTGTGTGGGTCTGTGTGTGTGTGCGGCGGGAGTGTGTGTGGGTCTGTGTGTGTGTGTGCGGTGGGAGTGTGTGTGGGTCTGTGTGTGTGCGGCGGGAGTGTGTGTGGGTCTGTGTGTGTGTGCGGCGGGAGTTTGCGTGGGTCTGTGTGTGTGTGCAGCGGGAGTGTGTGTGGGTCGGTGTGTGTGTGCAGTGGGAGTGTGTGTGGGTCTGTGTGTGTGTGCGGCGGGAGTGTGTGTGGGTCTGTGTGTGTGTGTGCGGTGGGAGTGTGTGTGGGTCTGTGTGTGTGTGCGGCGGGAGTGTGTGTGGGTCTGTGTGTGTGTGCGGCGGGAGTGTGTGTGGGTCTGTGTGTGTGCGGCGGGAGTGTGTGTGGGTCTGTGTGTGTGTGCGGCGGGAGTGTGTGTGGGTCTGTGTGTGTGTGCGGTGGGAGTGTGTGTGGGTCTGTGTGTGTGTGTGCGGTGGGAGTGTGTGTGGGTTTGTGTGTGTGCGGCGGGAGTGTGTGTGGGTCTGTCTGTGTGTGTGTGCGGCGGGAGTGTGTGTGGGTCTGTGTGTGTGTGCTGTGGGAGTGTGTGTGGGTCTGTGTGTGTGCGGTGGGAGTGTGTGTGGGTCTGTGTGTGTGTGCGGTGGGAGTGTGTGTGGGTCTGTGTGTGTGTGTGCGGTGGGAGTGTGTGTGGGTCTGTGTGTGTGCGGTGGGAGTGTGTGTGGGTCTGTGTGTGTGTGCGGTGGGAGTGTGTGTGGGTCTGTGTGTGTGTGTGCGGCGGGAGTGTGTGTGGGTCTGTGTGTGTGTGCGGCGGGAGTGTGCGTGGGTCTGTGTGTGTGTGCGGTGGGAGTGTGTGTGGGTCTGTGTGTGTGCGGTGGGAGTGTGTGTGGGTCTGTGTGTGTGTGTGCGGTGGGAGTGTGTGTGGGTCTGTGTGTGTGTGTGCGGTGGGAGTGTGTGTGGGTCTGTGTGTGTGCGGCGGGAGTGTGTGTGGGTCTGTGTGTGTGTGCGGCGGGAGTGTGTGTGGGTCTGCGTGTGTGTGCAGCGGGAGTGTGTGTGGGTCTGTGTGTGTGTGTGCGGTGGGAGTGTGTGTGGGTCTGTGTGTGTGTGCGGCGGGAGTGTGTGTGGGTCTGTGTGTGTGTGCGGCGGGAGTGTGTGTGGGTCTGTGTGTGTGTGCAGTGGGAGTGTGTGTGGGTCTGTGTGTGTGTGCGGCGGGAGTGTGTGTGGGTCTGTGTGTGTGTGTGCGGTGGGAGTGTGTGTGTGTCTGTGTGTGTGTGTGCGGTGGGAGTGTGTGTGGGTCTGTGTGTGTGTGTGCGGTGGAAGTGTGTGTGGGTCTGTGTGTGTGCGGCGGGAGTGTGTGTGGGTCTGTGTGTGTGTGCGGCGGGAGTGTGTGTGGGTCTGTGTGTGTGTGCGGTGGGAGTGTGTGTGGGTCTGTGTGTGTGTGTGCGGTGGGAGTGTGTGTGGGTTTGTGTGTGTGCGGCGGGAGTGTGTGTGGGTCTGTCTGTGTGTGTGTGCGGCGGGAGTGTATGTGGTTCTGTGTGTGTGTGCGGTGCGAGTGTGTGTGGGTCTGTGTGTGTGTGTGTGCGGTGGGAGTGTGTGTGGGTTTGTGTGTGTGCGGCTGGAGTGTGTGTGGGTCTGTCTGTGTGTGTGTGCGGCGGGAGTGTGTGTGGGTCTGTCTGTGTGTGTGTGCGGCGGGAGTGTGTGTGGGTCTGTGTGTGTGTGCGGTGGGAGTGTGTGTGGGTCTGTGTGTGTGTGTGCGGTGGGAGTGTGTGTGGGTCTGTGTGTGTGCGGCGGGAGTGTGTGTGGGTCCGTGTGTTTGTGCGGTGGGAGTGTGTGTGGGTCTGTGTGTGTGCGGTGGGAGTGTGTGTGGGTCTGTGTGTGTGTGCGGTGGGAGTGTGTGTGGGTCTGTGTGTGTGCGGTGGGAGTGTGTGTGGGTCTGTGTGTGTGTGAGCGGCGGGAGTGTGTGTGGGTCTGTGTGTGTGTGTGTGTGCGGCGGGAGTGTGTGTGGGTCTGTGTGTGTGTGCGGCGGGAGTGTGTCTGGGTCTGTGTGTGTGTGTGTGCGGCGGGAGTGTGTGTGGGTCTGTGTGTGTGTGCGGTGGGAGTGTGTGTGGGTCTGTGTGTGTGTGCGGTGGGAGTGTGTGTGGGTCTGTGTGTGTGTGTGCGGCGGGAGTGTGTGTGGGTCTGTGTGTGTGTGTGTGTGCGGCGGGAGTGTGTGTGGGTCTGTGTGTGTGTGCGGCGGGAGTGTGTCTGGGTCTGTGTGTGTGTGTGTGCGGCGGGAGTGTGTGTGGGTCTGTGTGTGTGTGCGGCGGGAGTGTGTCTGGGTCTGTGTGTGTGTGCGGTGGGAGTGTGTGTGGGTCTGTGTGTGTGCGGCGGGAGTATGTGTGGGTCTGTGTGTGTGTGCGGCGGGAGTGTGTGTGGGTCTGTGTGTGTGCGGTGGGAGTGTGTGTGGGTCTGTGTGTGTGTGCGGCGGGAGTGTGTGTGGGTCTGTGTGTGTGTGTGTGACGGGTGTGTGTGTGGATCTGTGTGTGTGCGGTGGGAGTGTGTGTGGGTCTGTGTGTGTGTGCGGCGGGAGTGTGTGTGGGTCTGTGTGTGTGTGTGCGGCGGGAGTGTGTGTGGGTCTGTGTGTGTGTGCGGTGGGAGTGTCTGTGGGTCTGTGTGTGTGCGGTGGGAGTGTGTGTGGGTCTGTGTGTGTGTGCGGTGGGAGTGTGTGTGGGTCTGTGTGTGTGTGCGGCGGGAGTGTGCGTGGGTCTGTGTGTGTGTGCGGCAGGAGTGTGTGTGGGTCTGTGTGTGTGCGGTGGGGGTGTGTGTGGGTCTGTGTGTGTGCGGCGGGAGTGTGTGTGGGTCTGTGTGTGTGCGGCGGGAGTGTGTGTGGGTCTGTGTGTGTGTGCGGTGGGAGTGTGTGTGGGTCTGTGTGTGTGTGCGGCGGGAGTGTGCGTGGGTCTGTGTGTGTGTGCGGCGGGAGTGTGTGTGGGTCTGTGTGTGTGTGCGGCGGGAGTGTGTGTGGGTCTGTGTGTGTGTGTGCGGCGGGAGTGTGTGTGGGTCTGTGTGTGTGTGCGGCGGGAGTGTGTGTGGGTCTGTGTGTGTGTGTGCAGTGGGAGTGTGTGTGGGTCTGTGTGTGTGTGCGGTGGGAGTGTGTGTGGGTCTGTGTGTGTGTGCGGTGGGACTGTGTGTGGGTCTGTGTGTGTGTGCGGTGGGAGTGTGTGTGGGTCTGTGTGTGTTTTTGCGGCGGGAGTGTGTGTGGGTCTGTGTGTGTGTGTGCGGCGGGAGTGTGTGTGGGTCTGTGTGTGTGTGCGGTGGGAGTGTGTGTGGGTCTGTGTGTGTGCGCGGCGGGAGTGTGTGTGGGTCTGTGTGCGTGCGCGGCGGGAGTGTGTGTGGGTCTGTGTGTGAGCGGCGGGAGTGTGTGCGGGTCTGTGTGTGTGTGGTGGGAGTGTGTGTGGGTCTGTGTGTGTGTGTGTGTGCGGCGGGAGTGTGTGTGGGTCTGTGTGTGTGTGCGGCGGGAGTGTGTCTGGGTCTGTGTGTGTGTGCGGTGGGAGTGTGTGTGGGTCTGTGTGTGTGCGGCGGGAGTGTGTGTGGGTCTGTGTGTGTGTGTGTGTGCGGCGGGAGTGTGTGTGGGTCTGTGTGTGTGCGTTGCGAGTGTGTGTGGGTCTGTGTGTGTGTGCGGCGGGAGTGTGTGTGGGTCTGTGTGTGTGTGTGTGACGGGTGTGTGTGTGGATCTGTGTGTGTGCGGTGGGAGTGTGTGTGGGTCTGTGTGTGTGTGCGGCGGGAATGTGTGTGGGTCTGTGTGTGTGTGTGCGGCGGGAGTGTGTGTGGGTCTGTGTGTGTGTGCGGTGGGAGTGTCTGTGGGTCTGTGTGTGTGCGGTGGGAGTGTGTGTGGGTCTGTGTGTGTGTGCGGTGGGAGTGTGTGTGGGTCTGTGTGTGTGTGCGGCGGGAGTGTGCGTGGGTCTGAGTGTGTGTGCGGCGGGAGTGTGTGTGGGTCTGTGTGTGTGCGGTGGGGGTGTGTGTGGGTCTGTGTGTGTGCGGCGGGAGTGTGTGTGGGTCTGTGTGTGTGCGGCGGGAGTGTGTGTGGGTCTGTGTGTGTGCAGCGGGAGTGTGTGTGGGTCTGTGTGTGTGTGCGGTGGGAGTGTGCGTGGGTCTGTGTGTGTGTGCGGCGGGAGTGTGCGTGGGTCTGTGTGTGTGTGCGGCGGGAGTGTGTGTGGGTCTGTGTGTGTGCGGTGGGGGTGTGTGTGGGTCTGTGTGTGTGCGGCGGGAGTGTGTGTGGGTCTGTGTGTGTGTGCGGTGGGAGTGTGTGTGGGTCTGTGTGTGTGCGCGGCGGGAGTGTGTGTGGGTCTGTGTGCGTGCGCGGCGGGAGTGTGTGTGGGTCTGTGTGTGAGCGGCGGGAGTGTGTGCGTGTCTGTGTGTGTGTGGTGGGAGTGTGTGTGGGTCTGTGTGTGTGTGTGTGCGGCGGGAGTGTGTGTGGGTCTGTGTGTGTGTGCGGCGGGAGTGTGTCTGGGTCTGTGTGTGTGCGGTGGGAGTGTGTGTGGGTCTGTGTGTGTGTGCGGCGGGAGTGTGTGTGGGTCTGTGTGTGTGTGTGTGACGGGTGTGTGTGTGGATCTGTGTGTGTGCGGTGGGAGTGTGTGTGGGTCTGTGTGTGTGTGCGGCGGGAGTGTGTGTGGGTCTGTGTGTGTGTGTGCGGCGGGAGTGTGTGTGGGTCTGTGTGTGTGTGTGCGGTGGGAGTGTCTGTGGGTCTGTGTGTGTGCGGTGGGGGTGTGTGTGGGTCTGTGTGTGTGCGGCGGGAGTGTGTGTGGGTCTGTGTGTGTGCGGCGGGAGTGTGTGTGGGTCTGTGTGTGTGTGCGGCGGGAGTGTGCGTGGGTCTGTGTGTGTGTGCGGCGGGAGTGTGTGTGGGTCTGTGTGTGTGTGCGGCAGGAGTGTGTGTGGGTCTGTGTGTGAGTGCGGTGGGAGTGTGTGTGGGTCTGTGTGTGTGTGCGGTGGGAGTGTGTGTGGGTCCGTGTGTGTGTGCGGCGGGAGTGTGTGTGGGTCTGTGTGTGTGTGCGGCGGGAGTGTGTGTGGGTCTGTGTGTGTGTGTGCAGTGGGAGTGTGTGTGGGTCTGTGTGTGTGTGCGGTGGGAGTGTGTGTGGGTCTGTGTGTGTGTGCGGTGGGACTGTGTGTGGGTCTGTGTGTGTGTGCGGTGGGAGTGTGTGTGGGTCTATGTGTGTTTGTGCGGCGGGAGTGTGTGTGGGTCTGTGTGTGTGTGTGCGGCGGGAGTGTGTGTGGGTCTGTGTGTGTGTGCGGTGGGAGTGTGTGTGGGTCTGTGTGTGTGCGCGGCGGGAGTGTGTGTGGGTCTGTGTGCGTGCGCGGCGGGAGTGTGTGTGGGTCTGTGTGTGAGCGGCGGGAGTGTGTGCGGGTCTGTGTGTGTGTGGTGGGAGTGTGTGTGGGTCTGTGTGTGTGTGTGTGTGCGGCGGGAGTGTGTGTGGGACTGTGTGTGTGTGCGGCGGGAGTGTGTCTGGGTCTGTGTGTGTGTGCGGTGGGAGTGTGTGTGGGTCTGTGTGTGTGCGGCGGGAGTGTGTGTGGGTCTGTGTGTGTGTGCGGCGGGAGTGTGTGTGGGTCTGTGTGTGTGCGGCGGGAGTGTGTGTGGGTCTGTGTGTGTGTGCGGTGGGAGTGTGTGTGGGTCTGTGTGTGTGTGCGGCGGGAGTGTGCGTGGGTCTGTGTGTGTGTGCGGCGGGAGTGTGTGTGGGTTTGTGTGTGTGTGCGGCAGGAGTGTGTGTGGGTCTGTGTGTGAGTGCGGTGGGAGTGTGTGTGGGTCTGTGTGTGTGTGCGGTGGGAGTGTGTGTGGGTCCGTGTGTGTGTGCGGCGGGAGTGTGTGTGGGTCTGTGTGTGTGTGCGGCGGGAGTGTGTGTGGGTCTGTGTGTGTGTGCGGCGGGAGTGTGTGTGGGTCTGTGTGTGTGTGCGGCGGGAGTGTGTGTGGGTCTGTGTGTGTGTGTGCAGTGGGAGTGTGTGTGGGTCTGTGTGTGTGTGCGGTGGGAGTGTGTGTGGGTCTGTGTGTGTGTGCGGTGGGACTGTGTGTGGGTCTGTGTGTGT
This sequence comes from Chiloscyllium punctatum, assembly GCF_047496795.1. Classification (NCBI taxonomy): domain Eukaryota; kingdom Metazoa; phylum Chordata; class Chondrichthyes; order Orectolobiformes; family Hemiscylliidae; genus Chiloscyllium; species Chiloscyllium punctatum. The sequence continues at coordinate 27,842,882 of NC_092772.1, forward strand.
GTGCGGTGGGAGTGTGTGTGGGTCTGTGTGTGTGCGGCGGGAGTGTGTGTGGGTCTGTGTGTGTGTGCGGTGGGAGTGTGTGTGGGTCTGTGTGTGTATGCGGTGGGAGTGTGTGTGGGTCTGTGTGTGTGTGCGGTGGGACTGTGTGTGGGTCTGTGTGTGTGTGCGGTGGGAGTGTGTGTGGGTCTATGTGTGTTTGTGCGGCGGGAGTGTGTGTGGGTCTGTGTGTGTGTGTGCGGCGGGAGTGTGTGTGGGTCTGTGTGTGTGTGCGGTGGGAGTGTGTGTGGGTCTGTGTGTGTGCGCGGCGGGAGTGTGTGTGGGTCTGTGTGCGTGCGCGGCGGGAGTGTGTGTGGGTCTGTGTGTGAGCGGCGGGAGTGTGTGCGGGTCTGTGTGTGTGTGGTGGGAGTTTGTGTGGGTCTGTGTGTGTGTGTGTGTGCGGCGGGAGTGTGTGTGGGACTGTGTGTGTGTGCGGCGGGAGTGTGTCTGGGTCTTTGTGTGTGTGCGGTGGGAGTGTGTGTGGGTCTGTGTGTGTGCGGCGGGAGTGTGTGTGGGTCTGTGTGTGTGTGCGGCGGGAGTGTGTGTGGGTCTGTGTGTGTGCGGCGGGAGTGTGTGTGGGTCTGTGTGTGTGTGCGGTGGGAGTGTGTGTGGGTCTGTGTGTGTGTGCGGCGGGAGTGTGCGTGGGTCTGTGTGTGTGTGCGGCGGGAGTGTGTGTGGGTTTGTGTGTGTGTGCGGCAGGAGTGTGTGTGGGTCTGTGTGTGAGTGCGGTGGGAGTGTGTGTGGGTCTGTGTGTGTGTGCGGCGGGAGTGTGTGTGGGTCCGTGTGTGTGTGCGGCGGGAGTGTGTGTGGGTCTGTGTGTGTGTGCGGCGGGAGTGTGTGTGGGTCTGTGTGTGTGTGCGGCGGGAGTGTGTGTGGGTCTGTGTGTGTGTGCGGCGGGAGTGTGTGTGGGTCTGTGTGTGTGTGTGCAGTGGGAGTGTGTGTGGGTCTGTGTGTGTGTGCGGTGGGAGTGTGTGTGGGTCTGTGTGTGTGTGCGGTGGGACTGTGTGTGGGTCTGTGTGTGTGTGCGGTGGGAGTGTGTGTGGGTCTGTGTGTGTGCGGCGGGAGTGTGTGTGGGTCTGTGTGTGTGTGCGGTGGGAGTGTGTGTGGGTCTGTGTGTGTGTGCGGTGGGAGTGTGTGTGGGTCTGTGTGTGTGTGCGCGGCGGGAGTGTGTGTGGGTCTGTGTGCGTGCGCGGCGGGAGTGTGTGTGGGTCTGTGTGTGTGCGGCGGGAGTGTGTGTGGGTCTGTGTGTGTGTGCGGTGGGTGTGTGTGTGGGTCTGTGTGTGTGCGGTGGGAGTGTGTGTGGGTCTGTGTGTGTGTGCGGTGGGAGTGTGTGTGGGTCTGTGTGTGTGTGTGCGGCGGGAGTGTGTGTGGGTCTGTGTGTGTGTGCGGTGGGAGTGTGTGTGGGTCTGTGTGTGTGCGCGGCGGGAGTGTTTGTGGGTCTGTGTGTGTGCGGCGGGAGTGTGTGTGTGTCTGTGTGTGTGTGCGGCGGGAGTGTGTGTGGGTCTGTGTGTGTGCGGCGGGAGTGTGTGTGGGTCTGTGTGTGTGTGCGGCGGGAGTGTGTGTGGGTCTGTGTGTGTGCGGTGGGAGTGTGTGTGGGTCTGTGTGTGTGTGCGGTGGGAGTGTGTGTGGGTCTGTGTGTGTGTGCGGCGGGAGTGTGTGTGGGTCTGTGTGTGTGCGGCGGGAGTGTGCGTGCGTCTGTGTCTGTGTGTGCGGCGGGAGTGTGTGTGGGTCTGTGTGTGTGTGTGTTGGGAGTGTGTGTGGGTCTGTGTGTGTGTGCGGCGGGAGTGTGTGTGGGTCTGTGTGTGTGTGCGGCGGGAGTGTGTGTGGGTCTGTGTGTGTGTTTGCGGTGGGAGTGTGTGTGGGCCTGTGTGTGTGAGCGGTGGGAGTGTGTGTGGGTCTGTGTGTGTGTGTGCGGCGGGAGTGTGTGTGGATCTGTGTGTGTGTGTGTGGCGGGAGTGTGTGTGGGTCTGTGTGTGTGTGTTGGGAGTGTGTGTGGGTCTGTGTGTGTGCGGTGGGAGTGTGTGTTGGTCTGTGTGTGTGCGGTGGGAGTGTGTGTGGGTCTGTGTGTGTGTGTGCGGTGGGAGTGTGTGTGGGTCTGTGTGTGTGTGCGGCGGGAGTGTGTGTGGGTCTGTGTGTGTGTGCGGCGGGAGTGTGTGTGGGTCTGTGTGTGTGTGTGCGGCGGGAGTGTGTGTGGGTCTGTGTATGTGTGCGGCAGGAGTGTGTGTGGGTCTGTGTGTGTGCGCGGCGGGAGTGTGTGTGGGTCTGTGTGTGTGTGCGGCGGGAGTGTGTGTGGGTCTGTGTGTGTGCGGCGGGAGTGTGTGTGGGTCTGTGTGTGTGTGCGGCAGGAGTGTGTGTGGGTCTGTGTGTGTGCGGCGGGAGTGTGTGTGTGTCTGTGTGTGTGTGCGGCGGGAGTGTGTGTGGGTCTGTGTGTGTGTGTGCGGTGGGAGTGTGTGTGGGTCTGTGTGTGTGTGCGGTGGGAGTGTGTGTGGGTCTGTGTGTGTGTGCGGCGGGAGTGTGTGTGGGTCTGTGTGTGTGTGTGTGCGGTGGGAGTGCGTGTGGGTCTGTGTGTGTGTGTGCGGTGGGAGTGTGTGTGGGTCGGTGTGTGTGTGTGCGGCGGGAGTGTGTGTGGGTCTGTGTGTGCGGCGGGAGTGTGTGTGGGTCCGTGTGTGTGTGTGCGGCGGTAGTGTGTGTGGGTCTGTGTGTGTGCGGTGGGAGTGTGTGTGGGTCTGTGTGTGTGTGTGCGGCGGTAGTGTGTGTGGGTCTGTGTGTGTGCGGTGGGAGTGTGTGTGGGTCTGTGTGTGTACGGCGGGAGTGTGTGTGGGTCTGTGTGTATGTGCGGCGGGAGTGTGTGTGGGTCTGTGTGTGTGCGGTGGGAGTGTGTGTGGGTCTGTGTGTGTGCGGTGGGAGTGTGTGTGGGTCTGTGTGTGTGCGGCGGGAGTGTGTGTGGGTCTGTGTGTGTGCGGCGGGAGTGTGTGTGGGTCTGTGTGTGTGCGGCGGGAGTGTGTGTGGGTCTGTGTGTGTGTGCGGTGGGAGTGTGTGTGGGTCTGTGTGTGTGTGCGGCGGGAGTGTGTGTGGGTCTGTGTGTGTGTGCGGCGGGAGTGTGTGTGGGTCTGTGTGTGTGTGTTGGGAGTGTGTGTGGGTCTGTGTGTGTGTGCGGTGGGAGTGTGTGTGGGTCTGTGTGTTTGCGGTGGGAGTGTGCGTGGGTCTGTGTGTGTGTGCGGCGGGAGTGTGCGTGGGTCTGTGTGTGTGCGGTGGGAGTGTGTGTGGGTCTGTGTGTGTGTGCGGTGGGAGTGTGTGTGGGTCTGTGTGTGTGCGGTGGGAGTGTGTGTGGGTCTGTGTGTGTGTGTGCGGTGGGAGTGAGTGTGGGTCTGTGTGTGTGTGCGGCGGGAGAGTGTGTGGGTCTGTGTGTGTGTGCGGCGGGAGTGTGTGTGGGTCTGTGTGTGTGTGCGGCGGGAGTGTGTGTGGGTCTGTGTGTGTGCGGTGGGAGTGTGTGTGGGTCTGTGTGTGTGTGTGCGGCGGGAGTGTGTGTGGGTCTGTGTGTGTGCGGTGGGAGTGTGTGTGGGTCTGTGTGTGTGCGGTGGGAGTGTGTGTGGGTCTGTGTGTGTGTGCGGCGTGAGTGTGTGTGGGTCTGTGTGTGTGCGGCGGGAGTGTGCGTGGGTCTGTGTGTGTGTGTGCGGTGGGAGTGAGTGTGGGTCTGTGTGTGTGTGCGGCGGGAGAGTGTGTGGGTCTGTGTGTGTGTGCGGCGGGAGTGTGAGTGGGTCTGTGTGTGTGTGCGGTGGGAGTGTGTGTGGGTCTGTGTGTGTGCGGTGGGAGTGTGTGTGCGTCTGTGTGTGTGTGTGCGGCGGGAGTGTGTGTGGGTCTGTGTGTGTGTGCGGTGGGAGTGTGTGTGGGTCTGTGTGTGTGCGGTGGGAGTGTGTGTGGGTCTGTGTGTGTGTGCGGTGGGAGTGTGTGTGGGTCTGTGTGTGTGCGGTGGGAGTGTGTGTGGGTCTGTGTGTATGTGCGGTGGGAGTATGTGTGGGTCTGTGTGTGTGTGTGCGGCGGGAGTGTGTGTGGGTCTGTGTGTGTGTGTGCGGTGGGAGTGTGTGTGGGTCTGTGTGTGTGCGGCGGGAGTGTGTGTGGGTCTGTGTGTGTGTGTGTGCGGCGGGAGTGTGTGTGGGTCTGTGTGTGTGTGTTGGGAGTGTGTGTGGGTCTGTGTGTGTGTGCGGCGGGAGTGTGTGTGGGTCTGTGTGTGTGTGCAGTGGGAGTGTGTGTGGGTCTGTGTGTGTGTGCGGCGGGAGTGTGTGTGGGTCTGTGTGTGTGTGCGGTGGGAGTGTGTGTGGGTCTGTGTGTGTGTGTGCGGTGGGAGTGTGTGTGGGTCTGTGTGTGTGTGTGCGGTGGGAGTGTGTGTGGGTCTGTGTGTGTGCGGCGGGAGTGTGTGTGGGTCTGTGTGTGTGTGCGGCGGGAGTGTGTGTGGGTCTGTGTGTGTGTGCGGTGGGAGTGTGTGTGGGTCTGTGTGTGTGTGTGCGGTGGGAGTGTGTGTGGGTCTGTGTGTGTGCGGCGGGAGTGTGTGTGGGTCTGTGTGTGTGTGCGGCGGGAGTGTGTGTGGGTCTGTGTGTGTGTGCGGTGGGAGTGTGTGTGGGTCTGTGTGTGTGTGTGCGGTGGGAGTGTGTGTGGGTCTGTGTGTGTGCGGCGGGAGTGTGTGTGGGTCTGTGTGTGTGTGCGGCGGGAGTGTGTGTGGGTCTGTGTGTGTGTGCGGCGGGAGTGTATGTGGTTCTGTGTGTGTGTGCGGTGGGAGTGTGTGTGGGTCTGTGTGTGTGTGTGCGGTGGGAGTGTGTGTGGGTTTGTGTGTGTGCGGCTGGAGTGTGTGTGGGTCTGTCTGTGTGTGTGTGCGGCGGGAGTGTGTGTGGGTCTGTCTGTGTGTGTGTGCGGCGGGAGTGTGTGTGGGTCTGTGTGTGTGTTCGGTGGGAGTGTGTGTGGGTCTGTGTGTGTGTGTGCGGTGGGAGTGTGTGTGGGTCTGTGTGTGTGCGGCGGGAGTGTGTGTGGGTCTGTGTGTGTGTGCGGTGGGAGTGTGTGTGGGTCTGTGTGTGTGCGGTGGGAGTGTGTGTGGGTCTGTGTGTGTGTGCGGTGGGAGTGTGTGTGGGTCTGTGTGTGTGCGGTGGGAGTGTGTGTGGGTCTGCGTGTGTGTGAGCGGCGGGAGTGTGTGCGGGTCTGTGTGTGTGTGGTGGGAGTGTGTGTGGGTCTGTGTGTGTGTGTGTGCGGCGGGAGTGTGTGTGGGTCTGTGTGTGTGTGCGGCGGGAGTGTGTGTGGGTCTGTGTGTGTGTGTTGGGAGTGTGTGTGGGTCTGTGTGTGTGTGCGGTGGGAGTGTGTGTGGGTCTGTGTGTGTGCGGCGGGAGTGTGTGTGGGTCTGTGTGTGTGTGCGGTGGGAGTGTGTGTGGGTCTGTGTGTGTGCGGCGGGAGTGTGTGTGGGTCTGTGTGTGTGCGGTGGGAGTGTGTGTGGTTCTGTGTGTGTGTGCGGCGGGAGTGTGTGTGGGTCTGTGTGTGTGTGTGTGACGGGTGTGTGTGTGGATCTGTGTGTGTGCGGTGGGAGTGTGTGTGGGTCTGTGTGTGAGTGCGGCGGGAGTGTGTGTGGGTCTGTGTGTGTGTGCGGTGGGAGTGTGTGTGGGTCTGTGTGTGTGTGCGGTGGGAGTGTCTGTGGGTCTGTGTGTGTGCGGTGGGAGTGTGTGTGGGTCTGTGTGTGTGTGCGGTGGGAGTGTGTGTGGGTCTGTGTGTGTGTGCGGCGGGAGTGTGTGTGGGTCTGTGTGTGTGTGCGGCGGGAGTGTGCGTGGGTCTGTGTGTGTGTGCGGCGGGAGTGTGTGTGGGTCTGTGTGTGTGTGCGGCGGGAGTGTGTGTGGGTCTGTGTGTGTGTGCGGCGGGAGTGTGTGTGGGTCTGTGTGTGTGTGCGGCGGGAGTGTGCGTGGGTCTGTGTGTGTGTGCGGCGGGAGTGTGTGTGGGTCTGTGTGTGTGTGCGGCGGGAGTGTGTGTGGGTCTGTGTGTGTGTGCGGTGGGACTGTGTGTGGGTCTGTGTGTGTGTGCGGTGGGAGTGTGTGTGGGTCTATGTGTGTTTGTGCGGCGGCAGTGTGTGTGGGTCTGTGTGTGTGTGTGCGGCGGGAGTGTGTGTGGGTCTGTGTGTGTGTGCGGTGGGAGTGTGTGTGGGTCTGTGTGTGTGCGCGGCGGGAGTGTGTGTGGGTCTGTGTGCGTGCGCGGCGGGAGTGTGTGTGGGTCTGTGTGTGAGCGGCGGGAGTGTGTGCGGGTCTGTGTGTGTGTGGTGGGAGTTTGTGTGGGTCTGTGTGTGTGTGTGTGTGCGGCGGGAGTGTGTGTGGGACTGTGTGTGTGTGCGGCGGGAGTGTGTCTGGGTCTTTGTGTGTGTGCGGTGGGAGTGTGTGTGGGTCTGTGTGTGTGCGGCGGGAGTGTGTGTGGGTCTGTGTGTGTGTGCGGCGGGAGTGTGTGTGGGTCTGTGTGTGTGCGGCGGGAGTGTGTGTGGGTCTGTGTGTGTGTGCGGTGGGAGTGTGTGTGGGTCTGTGTGTGTGTGCGGCGGGAGTGTGCGTGGGTCTGTGTGTGTGTGCGGCGGGAGTGTGTGTGGGTTTGTGTGTGTGTGCGGCAGGAGTGTGTGTGGGTCTGTGTGTGTGTGCGGCGGGAGTGTGTGTGGGTCCGTGTGTGTGTGCGGCGGGAGTGTGTGTGGGTCTGTGTGTGTGTGCGGCGGGAGTGTGTGTGGGTCTGTGTGTGTGTGCGGCGGGAGTGTGTGTGGGTCTGTGTGTGTGTGCGGCGGGAGTGTGTGTGGGTCTGTGTGTGTGTGTGCAGTGGGAGTGTGTGTGGGTCTGTGTGTGTGTGCGGTGGGAGTGTGTGTGGGTCTGTGTGTGTGTGCGGTGGGACTGTGTGTGGGTCTGTGTGTGTGTGCGGTGGGAGTGTGTGTGGGTCTGTGTGTGTGCGGCGGGAGTGTGTGTGGGTCTGTGTGTGTGTGCGGTGGGAGTGTGTGTGGGTCTGTGTGTGTGTGCGGTGGGAGTGTGTGTGGGTCTGTGTGTGTGTGCGGTGGGAGTGTGTGTGGGTCTGTGTGTGTGTGCGCGGCGGGAGTGTGTGTGGGTCTGTGTGCGTGCGCGGCGGGAGTGTGTGTGGGTCTGTGTGTGTGCGGCGGGAGTGTGTGTGGGTCTGTGTGTGTGTGCGGTGGGTGTGTGTGTGGGTCTGTGTGTGTGCGGTGGGAGTGTGTGTGGGTCTGTGTGTGTGTGCGGTGGGAGTGTGTGTGGGTCTGTGTGTGTGTGTGCGGCGGGAGTGTGTGTGGGTCTGTGTGTGTGTGCGGTGGGAGTGTGTGTGGGTCTGTGTGTGTGCGCGGCGGGAGTGTTTGTGGGTCTGTGTGTGTGCGGCGGGAGTGTGTGTGTGTCTGTGTGTGTGTGCGGCGGGAGTGTGTGTGGGTCTGTGTGTGTGCGGCGGGAGTGTGTGTGGGTCTGTGTGTGTGTGCGGCGGGAGTGTGTGTGGGTCTGTGTGTGTGCGGTGGGAGTGTGTGTGGGTCTGTGTGTGTGTGCGGTGGGAGTGTGTGTGGGTCTGTGTGTGTGTGCGGCGGGAGTGTGTGTGGGTCTGTGTGTGTGCGGCGGGAGTGTGCGTGCGTCTGTGTCTGTGTGTGCGGCGGGAGTGTGTGTGGGTCTGTGTGTGTGTGTGTTGGGAGTGTGTGTGGGTCTGTGTGTGTGTGCGGCGGGAGTGTGTGTGGGTCTGTGTGTGTGTGCGGCGGGAGTGTGTGTGGGTCTGTGTGTGTGTTTGCGGTGGGAGTGTGTGTGGGCCTGTGTGTGTGAGCGGTGGGAGTGTGTGTGGGTCTGTGTGTGTGTGTGCGGCGGGAGTGTGTGTGGATCTGTGTGTGTGTGTGTGGCGGGAGTGTGTGTGGGTCTGTGTGTGTGTGTTGGGAGTGTGTGTGGGTCTGTGTGTGTGCGGTGGGAGTGTGTGTGGGTCTGTGTGTGTGCGGTGGGAGTGTGTGTGGGTCTGTGTGTGTGTGTGCGGTGGGAGTGTGTGTGGGTCTGTGTGTGTGTGCGGCGGGAGTGTGTGTGGGTCTGTGTGTGTGTGCGGCGGGAGTGTGTGTGGGTCTGTGTGTGTGTGTGCGGCGGGAGTGTGTGTGGGTCTGTGTATGTGTGCGGCAGGAGTGTGTGTGGGTCTGTGTGTGTGCGCGGCGGGAGTGTGTGTGGGTCTGTGTGTGTGTGCGGCGGGAGTGTGTGTGGGTCTGTGTGTGTGCGGCGGGAGTGTGTGTGGGTCTGTGTGTGTGTGCGGCAGGAGTGTGTGTGGGTCTGTGTGTGTGCGGCGGGAGTGTGTGTGTGTCTGTGTGTGTGTGCGGCGGGAGTGTGTGTGGGTCTGTGTGTGTGTGTGCGGTGGGAGTGTGTGTGGGTCTGTGTGTGTGTGCGGTGGGAGTGTGTGTGGGTCTGTGTGTGTGTGCGGCGGGAGTGTGTGTGGGTCTGTGTGTGTGTGTGTGCGGTGGGAGTGCGTGTGGGTCTGTGTGTGTGTGTGCGGTGGGAGTGTGTGTGGGTCGGTGTGTGTGTGTGCGGCGGGAGTGTGTGTGGGTCTGTGTGTGCGGCGGGAGTGTGTGTGGGTCCGTGTGTGTGTGTGCGGCGGTAGTGTGTGTGGGTCTGTGTGTGTGCGGTGGGAGTGTGTGTGGGTCTGTGTGTGTGTGTGCGGCGGTAGTGTGTGTGGGTCTGTGTGTGTGCGGTGGGAGTGTGTGTGGGTCTGTGTGTGTACGGCGGGAGTGTGTGTGGGTCTGTGTGTATGTGCGGCGGGAGTGTGTGTGGGTCTGTGTGTGTGCGGTGGGAGTGTGTGTGGGTCTGTGTGTGTGCGGTGGGAGTGTGTGTGGGTCTGTGTGTGTGCGGCGGGAGTGTGTGTGGGTCTGTGTGTGTGCGGCGGGAGTGTGTGTGGGTCTGTGTGTGTGCGGCGGGAGTGTGTGTGGGTCTGTGTGTGTGTGCGGTGGGAGTGTGTGTGGGTCTGTGTGTGTGTGCGGCGGGAGTGTGTGTGGGTCTGTGTGTGTGTGCGGCGGGAGTGTGTGTGGGTCTGTGTGTGTGTGTTGGGAGTGTGTGTGGGTCTGTGTGTGTGTGCGGTGGGAGTGTGTGTGGGTCTGTGTGTTTGCGGTGGGAGTGTGCGTGGGTCTGTGTGTGTGTGCGGCGGGAGTGTGCGTGGGTCTGTGTGTGTGCGGTGGGAGTGTGTGTGGGTCTGTGTGTGTGTGCGGTGGGAGTGTGTGTGGGTCTGTGTGTGTGCGGTGGGAGTGTGTGTGGGTCTGTGTGTGTGTGTGCGGTGGGAGTGAGTGTGGGTCTGTGTGTGTGTGCGGCGGGAGAGTGTGTGGGTCTGTGTGTGTGTGCGGCGGGAGTGTGTGTGGGTCTGTGTGTGTGTGCGGCGGGAGTGTGTGTGGGTCTGTGTGTGTGCGGTGGGAGTGTGTGTGGGTCTGTGTGTGTGTGTGCGGCGGGAGTGTGTGTGGGTCTGTGTGTGTGCGGTGGGAGTGTGTGTGGGTCTGTGTGTGTGCGGTGGGAGTGTGTGTGGGTCTGTGTGTGTGTGCGGCGTGAGTGTGTGTGGGTCTGTGTGTGTGCGGCGGGAGTGTGCGTGGGTCTGTGTGTGTGTGTGCGGTGGGAGTGAGTGTGGGTCTGTGTGTGTGTGCGGCGGGAGAGTGTGTGGGTCTGTGTGTGTGTGCAGCGGGAGTGTGAGTGGGTCTGTGTGTGTGTGCGGTGGGAGTGTGTGTGGGTCTGTGTGTGTGCGGTGGGAGTGTGTGTGCGTCTGTGTGTGTGTGTGCGGCGGGAGTGTGTGTGGGTCTGTGTGTGTGTGCGGTGGGAGTGTGTGTGGGTCTGTGTGTGTGCGGTGGGAGTGTGTGTGGGTCTGTGTGTGTGTGCGGTGGGAGTGTGTGTGGGTCTGTGTGTGTGCGGTGGGAGTGTGTGTGGGTCTGTGTGTATGTGCGGTGGGAGTATGTGTGGGTCTGTGTGTGTGTGTGCGGCGGGAGTGTGTGTGGGTCTGTGTGTGTGTGTGCGGTGGGAGTGTGTGTGGGTCTGTGTGTGTGCGGCGGGAGTGTGTGTGGGTCTGTGTGTGTGTGTGTGCGGCGGGAGTGTGTGTGGGTCTGTGTGTGTGTGTTGGGAGTGTGTGTGGGTCTGTGTGTGTGTGCGGCGGGAGTGTGTGTGGGTCTGTGTGTGTGTGCAGTGGGAGTGTGTGTGGGTCTGTGTGTGTGTGCGGCGGGAGTGTGTGTGGGTCTGTGTGTGTGTGCGGTGGGAGTGTGTGTGGGTCTGTGTGTGTGTGTGCGGTGGGAGTGTGTGTGGGTCTGTGTGTGTGTGTGCGGTGGGAGTGTGTGTGGGTCTGTGTGTGTGCGGCGGGAGTGTGTGTGGGTCTGTGTGTGTGTGCGGCGGGAGTGTGTGTGGGTCTGTGTGTGTGTGCGGTGGGAGTGTGTGTGGGTCTGTGTGTGTGTGTGCGGTGGGAGTGTGTGTGGGTCTGTGTGTGTGCGGCGGGAGTGTGTGTGGGTCTGTGTGTGTGTGCGGCGGGAGTGTGTGTGGGTCTGTGTGTGTGTGCGGTGGGAGTGTGTGTGGGTCTGTGTGTGTGTGTGCGGTGGGAGTGTGTGTGGGTCTGTGTGTGTGCGGCGGGAGTGTGTGTGGGTCTGTGTGTGTGTGCGGCGGGAGTGTGTGTGGGTCTGTGTGTGTGTGCGGCGGGAGTGTATGTGGTTCTGTGTGTGTGTGCGGTGGGAGTGTGTGTGGGTCTGTGTGTGTGTGTGCGGTGGGAGTGTGTGTGGGTTTGTGTGTGTGCGGCTGGAGTGTGTGTGGGTCTGTCTGTGTGTGTGTGCGGCGGGAGTGTGTGTGGGTCTGTCTGTGTGTGTGTGCGGCGGGAGTGTGTGTGGGTCTGTGTGTGTGTTCGGTGGGAGTGTGTGTGGGTCTGTGTGTGTGTGTGCGGTGGGAGTGTGTGTGGGTCTGTGTGTGTGCGGCGGGAGTGTGTGTGGGTCTGTGTGTGTGTGCGGTGGGAGTGTGTGTGGGTCTGTGTGTGTGCGGTGGGAGTGTGTGTGGGTCTGTGTGTGTGTGCGGTGGGAGTGTGTGTGGGTCTGTGTGTGTGCGGTGGGAGTGTGTGTGGGTCTGCGTGTGTGTGAGCGGCGGGAGTGTGTGCGGGTCTGTGTGTGTGTGGTGGGAGTGTGTGTGGGTCTGTGTGTGTGTGTGTGCGGCGGGAGTGTGTGTGGGTCTGTGTGTGCGTGCGGCGGGAGTGTGTGTGGGTCTGTGTGTGTGTGTTGGGAGTGTGTGTGGGTCTGTGTGTGTGTGCGGTGGGAGTGTGTGTGGGTCTGTGTGTGTGCGGCGGGAGTGTGTGTGGGTCTGTGTGTGTGTGCGGTGGGAGTGTGTGTGGGTCTGTGTGTGTGCGGCGGGAGTGTGTGTGGGTCTGTGTGTGTGCGGTGGGAGTGTGTGTGGTTCTGTGTGTGTGTGCGGCGGGAGTGTGTGTGGGTCTGTGTGTGTGTGTGTGACGGGTGTGTGTGTGGATCTGTGTGTGTGCGGTGGGAGTGTGTGTGGGTCTGTGTGTGAGTGCGGCGGGAGTGTGTGTGGGTCTGTGTGTGTGTGCGGTGGGAGTGTGTGTGGGTCTGTGTGTGTGTGCGGTGGGAGTGTTTGTGGGTCTGTGTGTGTGCGGTGGGAGTGTGTGTGGGTCTGTGTGTGTGTGCGGTGGGAGTGTGTGTGGGTCTGTGTGTGTGTGCGGCGGGAGTGTGTGTGGGTCTGTGTGTGTGTGCGGCGGGAGTGTGCGTGGGTCTGTGTGTGTGTGCGGCGGGAGTGTGTGTGGGTCTGTGTGTGTGTGCGGCGGGAGTGTGTGTGGGTCTGTGTGTGTGTGCGGTGGGAGTGTGTGTGGGTCTGTGTGTGTGTGCGGTGGGAGTGTGTGTGGGTCTGTGTGTGTGTGCGGCGGGAGTGTGCGTGGGTCTGTGTGTGTGTGCGGCGGGAGTGTGTGTGGGTCTGTGTGTGTGTGCGGCAGGAGTGTGTGTGGGTCTGTGTGTGAGTGCGGTGGGAGTGTGTGTGGGTCCGTGTGTGTGTGCGGTGGGAGTGTGTGTGGGTCCGTGTGTGTGTGCGGCGGGAGTGTGTGTGGGTCTGTGTGTGTGTGCGGCGGGAGTGTGTGTGGGTCTGTGTGTGTGTGTGCGGCGGGAGTGTGTGTGGGTCTGTGTGTGTGTGCGGTGGGAGTGTGTGTGGGTCTGTGTGTGTGTGCGGCGGGAGTGTGTGTGGGACTGTGTGTGTGTGTGCAGTGGGAGTGTGTGTGGGTCTGTGTGTGTGTGCGGTGGGAGTGTGTGTGGGTCTGTGTGTGTGTGCGGTGGGACTGTGTGTGGGTCTGTGTGTGTGTGCGGTGGGAGTGTGTGTGGGTCTGTGTGTGTTTGTGCGGCGGGAGTGTGTGTGGGTCTGTGTGTGTGTGTGCGGCGGGAGTGTGTGTGGGTCTGTGTGTGTGTGCGGTGGGAGTGTGTGTGGGTCTGTGTGTGTGCGCGGCGGGAGTGTGTGTGGGTCTGTGTGCGTGCGCGGCGGGAGTGTGTGTGGGTCTGTGTGTGAGCGGCGGGAGTGTGTGCGGGTCTGTGTGTGTGTGGTGGGAGTGTGTGTGGGTCTGTGTGTGTGTGTGTGTGCGGCGGGAGTGTGTGTGGGTCTGTGTGTGTGTGCGGCGGGAGTGTGTCTGGGTCTGTGTGTGTGTGCGGTGGGAGTGTGTGTGGGTCTGTGTGTGTGCGGCGGGAGTGTGTGTGGGTCTGTGTGTGTGTGCGGCGGGAGTGTGTGTGGGTCTGTGTGTGTGCGGTGGGAGTGTGTGTGTGCGGCGGGAGTGTGTGTGGGTCTGTGTGTTTGTGTGTGACGGGTGTGTGTGTGGATCTGTGTGTTTGCGGTGGGAGTGTGTGTGGGTCTGTGTGTGTGTGCGGCGGGAGTGTGTGTGGGTCTGTGTGTGTGTGTGCGGCGGGAGTGTGTGTGGGTCTGTGTGTGTGTGCGGTGGGAGTGTCTGTGGGTCTGTGTGTGTGCGGCGGGAGTGTGTGTGGGTCTGTGTGTGTGTGCGGTGGGAGTGTGTGTGGGTCTGTGTGTGTGTGCGGCGGGAGTGTGTGTGGGTCTGTGTGTGTGTGCGGCGGGAGTGTGTGTGGGTCTGTGTGTGTGTGTGCGGTGGGAGTGTGTGTGGGTCTGTGTGTGTGTGTGGGTCTGTGTGTGTGCGGTGGGAGTGTGTGTGGGTCTGTGTGTGTGCAGCGGGAGTGTGTGTGGGTCTGTGTGTGTGTGCAGTGGGAGTGTGTGTGGGTCTGTGTGTGTGTGCGGCGGGAGTGTGTGTGGGTCTGTGTGTGTGTGTGCGGTGGGAGTGTGTGTGGGTCTGTGTGTGTGCGGCGGGAGTGTGTGTGGGTCTGTGTGTGTGTGCGGCGGGAGTTTGCGTGGGTCTGTGTGTGTGTGCAGCGGGAGTGTGTGTGGGTCGGTGTGTGTGTGCAGTGGGAGTGTGTGTGGGTCTGTGTGTGTGTGCGGCGGGAGTGTGTGTGGGTCTGTGTGTGTGTGTGCGGTGGGAGTGTGTGTGGGTCTGTGTGTGTGTGCGGCGGGAGTGTGTGTGGGTCTGTGTGTGTGTGCGGCGGGAGTGTGTGTGGGTCTGTGTGTGTGCGGCGGGAGTGTGTGTGGGTCTGTGTGTGTGTGCGGCGGGAGTGTGTGTGGGTCTGTGTGTGTGTGCGGTGGGAGTGTGTGTGGGTCTGTGTGTGTGTGTGCGGTGGGAGTGTGTGTGGGTTTGTGTGTGTGCGGCGGGAGTGTGTGTGGGTCTGTCTGTGTGTGTGTGCGGCGGGAGTGTGTGTGGGTCTGTGTGTGTGTGCTGTGGGAGTGTGTGTGGGTCTGTGTGTGTGCGGTGGGAGTGTGTGTGGGTCTGTGTGTGTGTGCGGTGGGAGTGTGTGTGGGTCTGTGTGTGTGTGTGCGGTGGGAGTGTGTGTGGGTCTGTGTGTGTGCGGTGGGAGTGTGTGTGGGTCTGTGTGTGTGTGCGGTGGGAGTGTGTGTGGGTCTGTGTGTGTGTGTGCGGCGGGAGTGTGTGTGGGTCTGTGTGTGTGTGCGGCGGGAGTGTGCGTGGGTCTGTGTGTGTGTGCAGCGGGAGTGTGTGTGGGTCTGTGTGTGTGTGTGCGGTGGGAGTGTGTGTGGGTCTGTGTGTGTGTGTGCGGTGGGAGTGTGTGTGGGTCTGTGTGTGTGCGGCGGGAGTGTGTGTGGGTCTGTGTGTGTGTGCGGCGGGAGTGTGTGTGGGTCTGCGTGTGTGTGCAGCGGGAGTGTGTGTGGGTCTGTGTGTGTGTGTGCGGTGGGAGTGTGTGTGGGTCTGTGTGTGTGTGCGGCGGGAGTGTGTGTGGGTCTGTGTGTGTGTGCGGCGGGAGTGTGTGTGGGTCTGTGTGTGTGTGCAGTGGGAGTGTGTGTGGGTCTGTGTGTGTGTGCGGCGGGAGTGTGTGTGGGTCTGTGTGTGTGTGTGCGGTGGGAGTGTGTGTGTGTCTGTGTGTGCGGTGGGAGTGTGTGTGGGTCTGTGTGTGTGTGTGCGGTGGAAGTGTGTGTGGGTCTGTGTGTGTGCGGCGGGAGTGTGTGTGGGTCTGTGTGTGTGTGCGGCGGGAGTGTGTGTGGGTCTGTGTGTGTGTGCGGTGGGAGTGTGTGTGGGTCTGTGTGTGTGTGTGCGGTGGGAGTGTGTGTGGGTTTGTGTGTGTGCGGCGGGAGTGTGTGTGGGTCTGTCTGTGTGTGTGTGCGGCGGGAGTGTATGTGGTTCTGTGTGTGTGTGCGGTGGGAGTGTGTGTGGGTCTGTGTGTGTGTGTGTGCGGTGGGAGTGTGTGTGGGTTTGTGTGTGTGCGGCTGGAGTGTGTGTGGGTCTGTCTGTGTGTGTGTGCGGCGGGAGTGTGTGTGGGTCTGTCTGTGTGTGTGTGCGGCGGGAGTGTGTGTGGGTCTGTGTGTGTGTGCGGTGGGAGTGTGTGTGGGTCTGTGTGTGTGTGTGCGGTGGGAGTGTGTGTGGGTCTGTGTGTGTGCGGCGGGAGTGTGTGTGGGTCTGTGTGTGTGTGCGGTGGGAGTGTGTGTGGGTCTGTGTGTGTGCGGTGGGAGTGTGTGTGGGTCTGTGTGTGTGTGCGGTGGGAGTGTGTGTGGGTCTGTGTGTGTGCGGTGGGAGTGTGTGTGGGTCTGTGTGTGTGTGAGCGGCGGGAGTGTGTGTGGGTCTGTGTGTGTGTGTGTGTGCGGCGGGAGTGTGTGTGGGTCTGTGTGTGTGTGCGGCGGGAGTGTGTCTGGGTCTGTGTGTGTGTGTGTGCGGCGGGAGTGTGTGTGGGTCTGTGTGTGTGTGCGGTGGGAGTGTGTGTGGGTCTGTGTGTGTGTGCGGTGGGAGTGTGTGTGGGTCTGTGTGTGTGTGTGCGGCGGGAGTGTGTGTGGGTCTGTGTGTGTGTGTGTGTGCGGCGGGAGTGTGTGTGGGTCTGTGTGTGTGTGCGGCGGGAGTGTGTCTGGGTCTGTGTGTGTGTGTGTGCGGCGGGAGTGTGTGTGGGTCTGTGTGTGTGTGCGGCGGGAGTGTGTCTGGGTCTGTGTGTGTGTGCGGTGGGAGTGTGTGTGGGTCTGTGTGTGTGCGGCGGGAGTATGTGTGGGTCTGTGTGTGTGTGCGGCGGGAGTGTGTGTGGGTCTGTGTGTGTGCGGTGGGAGTGTGTGTGGGTCTGTGTGTGTGTGCGGCGGGAGTGTGTGTGGGTCTGTGTGTGTGTGTGTGACGGGTGTGTGTGTGGATCTGTGTGTGTGCGGTGGGAGTGTGTGTGGGTCTGTGTGTGTGTGCGGCGGGAGTGTGTGTGGGTCTGTGTGTGTGTGTGCGGCGGGAGTGTGTGTGGGTCTGTGTGTGTGTGCGGTGGGAGTGTCTGTGGGTCTGTGTGTGTGCGGTGGGAGTGTGTGTGGGTCTGTGTGTGTGTGCGGTGGGAGTGTGTGTGGGTCTGTGTGTGTGTGCGGCGGGAGTGTGCGTGGGTCTGTGTGTGTGTGCGGCAGGAGTGTGTGTGGGTCTGTGTGTGTGCGGTGGGGGTGTGTGTGGGTCTGTGTGTGTGCGGCGGGAGTGTGTGTGGGTCTGTGTGTGTGCGGCGGGAGTGTGTGTGGGTCTGTGTGTGTGTGCGGTGGGAGTGTGTGTGGGTCTGTGTGTGTGTGCGGCGGGAGTGTGCGTGGGTCTGTGTGTGTGTGCGGCGGGAGTGTGTGTGGGTCTGTGTGTGTGTGCGGCGGGAGTGTGTGTGGGTCTGTGTGTGTGTGTGCGGCGGGAGTGTGTGTGGGTCTGTGTGTGTGTGCGGCGGGAGTGTGTGTGGGTCTGTGTGTGTGTGTGCAGTGGGAGTGTGTGTGGGTCTGTGTGTGTGTGCGGTGGGAGTGTGTGTGGGTCTGTGTGTGTGTGCGGTGGGACTGTGTGTGGGTCTGTGTGTGTGTGCGGTGGGAGTGTGTGTGGGTCTGTGTGTGTTTTTGCGGCGGGAGTGTGTGTGGGTCTGTGTGTGTGTGTGCGGCGGGAGTGTGTGTGGGTCTGTGTGTGTGTGCGGTGGGAGTGTGTGTGGGTCTGTGTGTGTGCGCGGTGGGAGTGTGTGTGGGTCTGTGTGCGTGCGCGGCGGGAGTGTGTGTGGGTCTGTGTGTGAGCGGCGGGAGTGTGTGCGGGTCTGTGTGTGTGTGGTGGGAGTGTGTGTGGGTCTGTGTGTGTGTGTGTGTGCGGCGGGAGTGTGTGTGGGTCTGTGTGTGTGTGCGGCGGGAGTGTGTCTGGGTCTGTGTGTGTGTGCGGTGGGAGTGTGTGTGGGTCTGTGTGTGTGCGGCGGGAGTGTGTGTGGGTCTGTGTGTGTGTGTGTGTGCGGCGGGAGTGTGTGTGGGTCTGTGTGTGTGCGTTGCGAGTGTGTGTGGGTCTGTGTGTGTGTGCGGCGGGAGTGTGTGTGGGTCTGTGTGTGTGTGTGTGACGGGTGTGTGTGTGGATCTGTGTGTGTGCGGTGGGAGTGTGTGTGGGTCTGTGTGTGTGCGGCGGGAATGTGTGTGGGTCTGTGTGTGTGTGTGCGGCGGGAGTGTGTGTGGGTCTGTGTGTGTGTGCGGTGGGAGTGTCTGTGGGTCTGTGTGTGTGCGGTGGGAGTGTGTGTGGGTCTGTGTGTGTGTGCGGTGGGAGTGTGTGTGGGTCTGTGTGTGTGTGCGGCGGGAGTGTGCGTGGGTCTGTGTGTGTGTGCGGCGGGAGTGTGTGTGGGTCTGTGTGTGTGCGGTGGGGGTGTGTGTGGGTCTGTGTGTGTGCGGCGGGAGTGTGTGTGGGTCTGTGTGTGTGCGGCGGGAGTGTGTGTGGGTCTGTGTGTGTGCAGCGGGAGTGTGTGTGGGTCTGTGTGTGTGTGCGGTGGGAGTGTGCGTGGGTCTGTGTGTGTGTGCGGCGGGAGTGTGCGTGGGTCTGTGTGTGTGTGCGGCGGGAGTGTGTGTGGGTCTGTGTGTGTGCGGTGGGGGTGTGTGTGGGTCTGTGTGTGTGCGGCGGGAGTGTGTGTGGGTCTGTGTGTGTGTGCGGTGGGAGTGTGTGTGGGTCTTTGTGTGTGCGCGGCGGGAGTGTGTGTGGGTCTGTGTGCGTGCGCGGCGGGAGTGTGTGTGGGTCTGTGTGTGAGCGGCGGGAGTGTGTGCGTGTCTGTGTGTGTGTGGTGGGAGTGTGTGTGGGTCTGTGTGTGTGTGTGTGCGGCGGGAGTGTGTGTGGGTCTGTGTGTGTGTGCGGCGGGAGTGTGTCTGGGTCTGTGTGTGTGCGGTGGGAGTGTGTGTGGGTCTGTGTGTGTGTGCGGCGGGAGTGTGTGTGGGTCTGTGTGTGTGTGTGTGACGGGTGTGTGTGTGGATCTGTGTGTGTGCGGTGGGAGTGTGTGTGGGTCTGTGTGTGTGTGCGGCGGGAGTGTGTGTGGGTCTGTGTGTGTGTGTGCGGCGGGAGTGTGTGTGGGTCTGTGTGTGTGTGTGCGGTGGGAGTGTCTGTGGGTCTGTGTGTGTGCGGTGGGAGTGTGTGTGGGTCTGTGTGTGTGTGCGGTGGGAGTGTGTGTGGGTCTGTGTGTGTGTGCGGCGGGAGTGTGCGTGGGTCTGTGTGTGTGTGCGGCGGGAGTGTGTGTGGGTCTGTGTGTGTGCGGTGGGGGTGTGTGTGGGTCTGTGTGTGTGCGGCGGGAGTGTGTGTGGGTCTGTGTGTGTGCGGCGGGAGTGTGTGTGGGTCTGTGTGTGTGTGCGGCGGGAGTGTGCGTGGGTCTGTGTGTGTGTGCGGCGGGAGTGTGTGTGGGTCTGTGTGTGTGTGCGGCAGGAGTGTGTGTGGGTCTGTGTGTGAGTGCGGTGGGAGTGTGTGTGGGTCTGTGTGTGTGTGCGGTGGGAGTGTGTGTGGGTCCGTGTGTGTGTGCGGCGGGAGTGTGTGTGGGTCTGTGTGTGTGTGCGGCGGGAGTGTGTGTGGGTCTGTGTGTGTGTGTGCAGTGGGAGTGTGTGTGGGTCTGTGTGTGTGTGCGGTGGGAGTGTGTGTGGGTCTGTGTGTGTGTGCGGTGGGACTGTGTGTGGGTCTGTGTGTGTGTGCGGTGGGAGTGTGTGTGGGTCTGTGTGTGTGTGTGCAGCGGGAGTGTGTGTGGGTCTGTGTGTGTGCGGTGGGAGTGTGTGTGGGTCTATGTGTGTTTGTGCGGCGGGAGTGTGTGTGGGTCTGTGTGTGTGTGTGCGGCGGGAGTGTGTGTGGGTCTGTGTGTGTGTGCGGTGGGAGTGTGTGTGGGTCTGTGTGTGTGCGCGGCGGGAGTGTGTGTGGGTCTGTGTGCGTGCGCGGCGGGAGTGTGTGTGGGTCTGTGTGTGAGCGGCGGGAGTGTGTGCGGGTCTGTGTGTGTGTGGTGGGAGTGTGTGTGGGTCTGTGTGTGTGTGTGTGTGCGGCGGGAGTGTGTGTGGGACTGTGTGTGTGTGCGGCGGGAGTGTGTCTGGGTCTGTGTGTGTGTGCGGTGGGAGTGTGTGTGGGTCTGTGTGTGTGCGGCGGGAGTGTGTGTGGGTCTGTGTGTGTGTGCGGCGGGAGTGTGTGTGGGTCTGTGTGTGTGCGGCGGGAGTGTGTGTGGGTCTGTGTGTGTGTGCGGTGGGAGTGTGTGTGGGTCTGTGTGTGTGTGCGGCGGGAGTGTGCGTGGGTCTGTGTGTGTGTGCGGCGGGAGTGTGTGTGGGTTTGTGTGTGTGTGCGGCAGGAGTGTGTGTGGGTCTGTGTGTGAGTGCGGTGGGAGTGTGTGTGGGTCTGTGTGTGTGTGCGGTGGGAGTGTGTGTGGGTCCGTGTGTGTGTGCGGCGGGAGTGTGTGTGGGTCTGTGTGTGTGTGCGGCGGGAGTGTGTGTGGGTCTGTGTGTGTGTGCGGCGGGAGTGTGTGTGGGTCTGTGTGTGTGTGCGGCGGGAGTGTGTGTGGGTCTGTGTGTGTGTGTGCAGTGGGAGTGTGTGTGGGTCTGTGTGTGTGTGCGGTGGGAGTGTGTGTGGGTCTGTGTGTGTGTGCGGTGGGACTGTGTGTGGGTCTGTGTGTGTGTGCGGTGGGAGTGTGTGTGGGTCTGTGTGTGTGCGGCGGGAGTGTGTGTGGGTCTGTGTGTGTGTGCGGTGGGAGTGTGTGTGGGTCTGTGTGTGTATGCGGTGGGAGTGTGTGTGGGTCTGTGTGTGTGTGCGGTGGGACTGTGTGTGGGTCTGTGTGTGTGTGCGGTGGGAGTGTGTGTGGGTCTATGTGTGTTTGTGCGGCGGGAGTGTGTGTGGGTCTGTGTGTGTGTGTGCGGCGGGAGTGTGTGTGGGTCTGTGTGTGTGTGCGGTGGGAGTGTGTGTGGGTCTGTGTGTGTGCGCGGCGGGAGTGTGTGTGGGTCTGTGTGCGTGCGCGGCGGGAGTGTGTGTGGGTCTGTGTGTGAGCGGCGGGAGTGTGTGCGGGTCTGTGTGTGTGTGGTGGGAGTTTGTGTGGGTCTGTGTGTGTGTGTGTGTGCGGCGGGAGTGTGTGTGGGACTGTGTGTGTGTGCGGCGGGAGTGTGTCTGGGTCTTTGTGTGTGTGCGGTGGGAGTGTGTGTGGGTCTGTGTGTGTGCGGCGGGAGTGTGTGTGGGTCTGTGTGTGTGTGCGGCGGGAGTGTGTGTGGGTTTGTGTGTGTGTGCGGCAGGAGTGTGTGTGGGTCTGTGTGTGAGTGCGGTGGGAGTGTGTGTGGGTCTGTGTGTGTGTGCGGCGGGAGTGTGCGTGGGTCTGTGTGTGTGTGCGGCGGGAGTGTGTGTGGGTTTGTGTGTGTGTGCGGCAGGAGTGTGTGTGGGTCTGTGTGTGAGTGCGGTGGGAGTGTGTGTGGGTCTGTGTGTGTGTGCGGTGGGAGTGTGTGTGGGTCCGTGTGTGTGTGCGGCGGGAGTGTGTGTGGGTCTGTGTGTGTGTGCGGCGGGAGTGTGTGTGGGTCTGTGTGTGTGTGCGGCGGGAGTGTGTGTGGGTCTGTGTGTGTGTGCGGCGGGAGTGTGTGTGGGTCTGTGTGTGTGTGTGCAGTGGGAGTGTGTGTGGGTCTGTGTGTGTGTGCGGTGGGAGTGTGTGTGGGTCTGTGTGTGTGTGCGGTGGGACTGTGTGTGGGTCTGTGTGTGTGTGCGGTGGGAGTGTGTGTGGGTCTGTGTGTGTGCGGCGGGAGTGTGTGTGGGTCTGTGTGTGTGTGCGGTGGGAGTGTGTGTGGGTCTGTGTGTGAGTGCGGTGGGAGTGTGTGTGGGTCTGTGTGTGTGTGCGGTGGGAGTGTGTGTGGGTCTGTGTGTGTGTGCGCAGCGGGAGTGTGTGTGGGTCTGTGTGCGTGCGCGGCGGGAGTGTGTGTGGGTCTGTGTGTGTGCGGCGGGAGTGTGTGTGGGTCTGTGTGTGTGTGCGGTGGGTGTGTGTGTGGGTCTGTGTGTGTGCGGTGGGAGTGTGTGTGGGTCTGTGTGTGTGTGCGGTGGGAGTGTGTGTGGGTCTGTGTGTGTGTGTGCGGCGGGAGTGTGTGTGGGTCTGTGTGTGTGTGCGGTGGGAGTGTGTGTGGGTCTGTGTGTGTGCGCGGCGGGAGTGTTTGTGGGTCTGTGTGTGTGCGGCGGGAGTGTGTGAGTGTCTGTGTGTGTGTGCGGCGGGAGTGTGTGTGGGTCTGTGTGTGTGCGGCGGGAGTGTGTGTGGGTCTGTGTGTGTGTGCGGCGGGAGTGTGTGTGGGTCTGTGTGTGTGCGGTGGGAGTGTGTGTGGGTCTGTGTGTGTGTGCGGTGGGAGTGTGTGTGGGTCTGTGTGTGTGTGCGGCGGGAGTGTGTGTGGGTCTGTGTGTGTGCGGCGGGAGTGTGCGTGCGTCTGTGTCTGTGTGTGCGGCGGGAGTGTGTGTGGGTCTGTGTGTGTGTGTGTTGGGAGTGTGTGTGGGTCTGTGTGTGTGTGCGGCGGGAGTGTGTGTGGGTCTGTGTGTGTGTGCGGCGGGAGTGTGTGTGGGTCTGTGTGTGTGTTTGCGGTGGGAGTGTGTGTGGGCCTGTGTGTGTGAGCGGTGGGAGTGTGTGTGGGTCTGTGTGTGTGTGTGCGGCGGGAGTGTGTGTGGATCTGTGTGTGTGTGTGTGGCGGGAGTGTGTGTGGGTCTGTGTGTGTGTGTTGGGAGTGTGTGTGGGTCTGTGTGTGTGCGGTGGGCGTGTGTGTGGGTCTGTGTGTGTGCGGTGGGAGTGTGTGTGGGTCTGTGTGTGTGTGTGCGGTGGGAGTGTGTGTGGGTCTGTGTGTGTGTGCGGCGGGAGTGTGTGTGGGTCTGTGTGTGTGTGCGGCGGGAGTGTGTGTGGGTCTGTGTGTGTGTGTGCGGCGGGAGTGTGTGTGGGTCTGTGTATGTGTGCGGCAGGAGTGTGTGTGGGTCTGTGTGTGTGCGCGGCGGGAGTGTGTGTGGGTCTGTGTGTGTGTGCGGCGGGAGTGTGTGTGGGTCTGTGTGTGTGCGGCGGGAGTGTGTGTGGGTCTGTGTGTGTGTGCGGCAGGAGTGTGTGTGGGTCTGTGTGTGTGCGGCGGGAGTGTGTGTGTGTCTGTGTGTGTGTGCGGCGGGAGTGTGTGTGGGTCTGTGTGTGTGTGTGCGGTGGGAGTGTGTGTGGGTCTGTGTGTGTGTGCGGTGGGAGTGTGTGTGGGTCTGTGTGTGTGTGCGGCGGGAGTGTGTGTGGGTCTGTGTGTGTGTGTGTGCGGTGGGAGTGCGTGTGGGTCTGTGTGTGTGTGTGCGGTGGGAGTGTGTGTGGGTCGGTGTGTGTGTGTGCGGCGGGAGTGTGTGTGGGTCTGTGTGTGCGGCGGGAGTGTGTGTGGGTCCGTGTGTGTGTGTGCGGCGGTAGTGTGTGTGGGTCTGTGTGTGTGCGGTGGGAGTGTGTGTGGGTCTGTGTGTGTGTGTGCGGCGGGAGTGTGTGTGGGTCTGTGTGTGTGTGTGCGGTGGGAGTGTGCGTGGGTCTGTGTGTGTGCGGTGGGAGTGTGTGTGGGTCTGTGTGTGTGTGTGCGGCGGGAGTGTGTGTGGGTCTGTGTGTGTGTGCGGCGGGAGTGTGTGTGGGTCTGTGTGTGTGTGCGGCGGGAGTGTGTGTGGGTCTGTGTGTGTGCGGCGGGAGTGTGTGTGGGTCTGTGTGTGTGTGTGGCGGGAGTGTGTGTGGGTCTGTGTGTGTGTGTGGCGGGAGTGTGTGTGGGTCTGTGTGTGTGCGGCGGGAGTGTGTGTGGGTCTGTGTGTGTGTGCGGCAGGAGTGTGTGTGGGTCTGTGTGTGTGCGGCGGGAGTGTGTGTGTGTCTGTGTGTGTGTGCGGCGGGAGTGTGTGTGGGTCTGTGTGTGTGTGTGCGGTGGGAGTGTGTGTGGGTCTGTGTGTGTGTGCGGTGGGAGTGTGTGTGGGTCTGTGTGTGTGTGTGCGGTGGGAGTGTGTGTGGGTCTGTGTGTGTGTGTGCGGCGGGAGTGTGTGTGTGTCTGTGTGTGTGTGCGGCGGGAGTGTGTGTGGGTCTGTGTGTGTGTGTGCGGTGGGAGTGTGTGTGGGTCTGTGTGTGTGTGCGGTGGGAGTGTGTGTGGGTCTGTGTGTGTGTGTGCGGTGGGAGTGTGTGTGGGTCTGTGTGTGTGCGCGGCGGGAGTGTTTGTGGGTCTGTGTGTGTGCGGCGGGAGTGTGTGTGTGTCTGTGTGTGTGTGCGGCGGGAGTGTGTGTGGGTCTGTGTGTGTGCGGCGGGAGTGTGTGTGGGTCTGTGTGTGTGTGCGGCGGGAGTGTGTGTGGGTCTGTGTGTGTGCGGTGGGAGTGTGTGTGGGTCTGTGTGTGTGTGCGGTGGGAGTGTGTGTGGGTCTGTGTGTGTGTGCGGCGGGAGTGTGTGTGGGTCTGTGTGTGTGCGGCGGGAGTGTGCGTGCGTCTGTGTCTGTGTGTGCGGCGGGAGTGTGTGTGGGTCTGTGTGTGTGTGTGTTGGGAGTGTGTGTGGGTCTGTGTGTGTGTGCGGCGGGAGTGTGTGTGGGTCTGTGTGTGTGTGCGGCGGGAGTGTGTGTGGGTCTGTGTGTGTGTGTGCGGTGGGAGTGTGTGTGGGCCTGTGTGTGTGAGCGGTGGGAGTGTGTGTGGGTCTGTGTGTGTGTGTGCGGCGGGAGTGTGTGTGGATCTGTGTGTGTGTGTGGCGGGAGTGTGTGTGGGTCTGTGTGTGTGTGTTGGGAGTGTGTGTGGGTCTGTGTGTGTGCGGTGGGAGTGTGTGTGGGTCTGTGTGTGTGCGGTGGGAGTGTGTGTGGGTCTGTGTGTGTGTGTGCGGTGGGAGTGTGTGTGGGTCTGTGTGTGTGTGCGGCGGGAGTGTGTGTGGGTCTGTGTGTGTGTGCGGCGGGAGTGTGTGTGGGTCTGTGTGTGTGTGTGCGGCGGGAGTGTGTGTGGGTCTGTGTATGTGTGCGGCAGGAGTGTGTGTGGGTCTGTGTGTGTGCGCGGCGGGAGTGTGTGTGGGTCTGTGTGTGTGTGCGGCGGGAGTGTGTGTGGGTCTGTGTGTGTGCGGCGGGAGTGTGTGTGGGTCTGTGTGTGTGTGCGGCAGGAGTGTGTGTGGGTCTGTGTGTGTGCGGCGGGAGTGTGTGTGTGTCTGTGTGTGTGTGCGGCGGGCGTGTGTGTGGGTCTGTGTGTGTGTGTGCGGTGGGAGTGTGTGTGGGTCTGTGTGTGTGTGCGGTGGGAGTGTGTGTGGGTCTGTGTGTGTGTGCGGCGGGAGTGTGTGTGGGTCTGTGTGTGTGTGTGTGTGGTGGGAGTGCGTGTGGGTCTGTGTGTGTGTGTGCGGTGGGAGTGTGTGTGGGTCGGTGTGTGTGTGTGCGGCGGGAGTGTGTGTGGGTCTGTGTGTGCGGCGGGAGTGTGTGTGGGTCTGTGTGTGTGTGTGCGGCGGTAGTGTGTGTGGGTCTGTGTGTGTGCGGTGGGAGTGTGTGTGGGTCTGTGTGTGTGTGTGCGGCGGGAGTGTGTGTGGGTCTGTGTGTGTGCGGTGGGAGTGTGTGTGGGTCTGTGTGTGTGTGTTGGGAGTGTGTGTGGGTCGGTGTGTTTGTGTGCGGCGGGAGTGTGTGTGGGTCTGTGTGTGTGTGTGCGGCGGTAGTGTGTGTGGGTCTGTGTGTGTGCGGTGGGAGTGTGTGTGGGTCTGTGTGTGTGTGTGCGGTGGGAGTGTGCGTGGGTCTGTGTGTGTGCGGTGGGAGTGTGTGTGGGTCTGTGTGTGTGTGTGCGGCGGGAGTGTGTGTGGGTCTGTGTGTGTGTGTGCGGTGGGAGTGTGTGTGGGTCTGTGTGTGTGTGTGCGGCGGGAGTGTGTGTGGGTCTGTGTGTGTGTGCGGCGGGAGTGTGTGTGGGTCTGTGTGTGTGTGCAGCGGGAGTGTGTGTGGGTCTGTGTGTGTGCGGCGGGAGTGTGTGTGGGTCTGTGTGTGTGTGCGGCGGGAGTGTGTGTGGGTCTGTGTGTGTGTGCGGCGGGAGTGTGTGTGGGTCTGTGTGTGTGCGGCGGGAGTGTGTGTGGGTCTGTGTGTGAGTGCGGTGGGAGTGTGTGTGGGTCTGTGTGTGTGTGCGGTGGGAGTGTGTGTGGGTCTGTGTGTGTGCGCGGCGGGAGTGTGTGTGGGTCTGTGTGCGTGCGCGGCGGGAGTGTGTGTGGGTCTGTGTGTGAGCGGCGGGAGTGTGTGCGGGTCTGTGTGTGTGTGGTGGGAGTGTGTGTGGGTCTGTGTGTGTGTGTGTGTGCGGCGGGAGTGTGTGTGTGACTGTGTGTGTGTGCGGCGGGAGTGTGTCTGGGTCTGTGTGTGTGTGCGGTGGGAGTGTGTGTGGGTCTGTGTGTGTGCGGCGGGAGTGTGTGTGGGTCTGTGTGTGTGTGCGGCGGGAGTGTGTGTGGGTCTGTGTGTGTGCGGCGGGAGTGTGTGTGGGTCTGTGTGTGTGTGCGGTGGGAGTGTGTGTGGGTCTGTGTGTGTGTGCGGCGGGAGTGTGCGTGGGTCTGTGTGTGTGTGCGGCGGGAGTGTGTGTGGGTTTGTGTGTGTGTGCGGCAGGAGTGTGTGTGGGTCTGTGTGTGAGTGCGGTGGGAGTGTGTGTGGGTCTGTGTGTGTGTGCGGTGGGAGTGTGTGTGGGTCCGTGTGTGTGTGCGGCGGGAGTGTGTGTGGGTCTGTGTGTGTGTGCGGCGGGAGTGTGTGTGGGTCTGTGTGTGTGTGTGCGGCGGGAGTGTGTGTGGGTCTGTGTGTGTGTGCGGCGGGAGTGTGTGTGGGTCTGTGTGTGTGTGTGCAGTGGGAGTGTGTGTGGGTCTGTGTGTGTGTGCGGTGGGAGTGTGTGTGGGTCTGTGTGTGGGTCTGTGTGTGTGTGCGGTGGGACTGTGTGTGGGTCTGTGTGTGTGTGCGGTGGGAGTGTGTGTGGGTCTGTGCGTGTGCGGCGGGAGTGTGTGTGGGTCTGTGTGTGTGTGCGGTGGGAGTGTGTGTGGGTCTGTGTGTGTGTGCGGTGGGAGTGTGTGTGGGTCTGTGTGTGTGTGCGGTGGGAGTGTTTGTGGGTCTGTGTGTGTGTGCGCGGCGGAAGTGTGTGTGGGTCTGTGTGCGTGCGCGGCGGGAGTGTGTGTGGGTCTGTGTGTGTGCGGCGGGAGTGTGTGTGGGTCTGTGTGTGTGTGCGGTGGGTGTGTGTGTGGGTCTGTGTGTGTGCGGTGGGAGTGTGTGTGGGTCTGTGTGTGTGTGCGGTGGGAGTGTGTGTGGGTCTGTGTGTGTGTGTGCGGTGGGAGTGTGTGTGGGTCTGTGTGTGTGTGTGCGGCGGGAGTGTGTGTGGGTCTGTGTGTGTGTGCGGTGGGAGTGTGTGTGGGTCTGTGTGTGTGCGCGGCGGGAGTGTTTGTGGGTCTGTGTGTGTGCGGCGGGAGTGTGTGTGTGTCTGTGTGTGTGTGCGGCGGGAGTGTGTGTGGGTCTGTGTGTGTGCGGCGGGAGTGTGTGTGGGTCTGTGTGTGTGTGCGGCGGGAGTGTGTGTGGGTCTGTGTGTGTGCGGTGGGAGTGTGTGTGGGTCTGTGTGTGTGTGCGGTGGGAGTGTGTGTGGGTCTGTGTGTGTGTGCGGCGGGAGTGTGTGTGGGTCTGTGTGTGTGCGGCGGGAGTGTGCGTGCGCCTGTGTCTGTGTGTGCGGCGGGAGTGTGTGTGGGTCTGTGTGTGTGTGTGTTGGGAGTGTGTGTGGGTCTGTGTGTGTGTGCGGCGGGAGTGTGTGTGGGTCTGTGTGTGTGTGCGGCGGGAGTGTGTGTGGGTCTGTGTGTGTGTGTGCGGTGGGAGTGTGTGTGGGCCTGTGTGTGTGAGCGGTGGGAGTGTGTGTGGGTCTGTGTGTGTGTGTGCGGCGGGAGTGTGTGTGGATCTGTGTGTGTGTGTGGCGGGAGTGTGTGTGGGTCTGTGTGTGTGTGTTGGGAGTGTGTGTGGGTCTGTGTGTGTGCGGTGGGAGTGTGTGTGGGTCTGTGTGTGTGCGGTGGGAGTGTGTGTGGGTCTGTGTGTGTGTGTGCGGTGGGAGTGTGTGTGGGTCTGTGTGTGTGTGTGGCGGGAGTGTGTGTGGGTCTGTGTGTGTGTGCGGCGGGAGTGTGTGTGGGTCTGTGTGTGTGTGTGCGGCGGGAGTGTGTGTGGGTCTGTGTATGTGTGCGGCAGGAGTGTGTGTGGGTCTGTGTGTGTGCGCGGCGGGAGTGTGTGTGGGTCTGTGTGTGTGTGCGGCGGGAGTGTGTGTGGGTCTGTGTGTGTGCGGCGGGAGTGTGTGTGGGTCTGTGTGTGTGTGCGGCAGGAGTGTGTGTGGGTCTGTGTGTGTGCGGCGGGAGTGTGTGTGTGTCTGTGTGTGTGTGCGGCGGGAGTGTGTGTGGGTCTGTGTGTGTGTGTGCGGTGGGAGTGTGTGTGGGTCTGTGTGTGTGTGCGGTGGGAGTGTGTGTGGGTCTGTGTGTGTGTGCGGCGGGAGTGTGTGTGGGTCTGTGTGTGTGTGTGTGCGGTGGGAGTGCGTGTGGGTCTGTGTGTGTGTGTGCGGTGGGAGTGTGTGTGGGTCGGTGTGTGTGTGTGCGGCGGGAGTGTGTGTGGGTCTGTGTGTGCGGCGGGAGTGTGTGTGGGTCTGTGTGTGTGTGTGCGGCGGTAGTGTGTGTGGGTCTGTGTGTGTGCGGTGGGAGTGTGTGTGGGTCTGTGTGTGTGTGTGCGGCGGGAGTGTGTGTGGGTCTGTGTGTGTGTGTGCGGTGGGAGTGTGCGTGGGTCTGTGTGTGTGCGGTGGGAGTGTGTGTGGGTCTGTGTGTGTGTGCGGCGGGAGTGTGTGTGGGTCTGTGTGTGTGTGCGGCGGGAGTGTGTGTGGGTCTGTGTGTGTGTGCGGCGGGAGTGTGTGTGGGTCTGTGTGTGTGCGGCGGGAGTGTGTGTGGGTCTGTGTGTGTGTGCGGCGGGAGTGTGTGTGGGTCTGTGTGTGTGTGCGGCGGGAGTGTGTGTGGGTCTGTGTGTGTGCGGCGGGAGTGTGTGTGGGTCTGTGTGTGAGTGCGGTGGGAGTGTGTGTGGGTCTGTGTGTGTGTGCGGCGGGAGTGTGTGTGGGTCTGTGTGTGTGCGGTGGGAGTGTGTGTGGGTCTGTGTGTGTGTGACGGGAGTGTGTGTGGGTCTGTGTGTGTGCGGTGGGAGTGTGTGTGGGTCTGTGTGTGTGTGAGTGCGGCGGGAGTGTGTGTGGGTCTGTGTGTGTGTGCGGTGTGAGTGTGCGTGGGTCTGTGTGTGTGCGGTGGGAGTGTGCGTGGGTCTGTGTGTGTGTGCGGCGGGAGTGTGCGTGGGTCTGTGTGTGTGCGGTGGGAGTGTGTGTGGGTCTGTGTGTGTGTGCGGTGGGAGTGTGTGTGGGTCTGTGTGTGTGCGGTGGGAGTGTGTGTGGGTCTGTGTGTGTGCGGTGGGAGTGTGTGTGGGTCTGTGTGTGTGTGCGGCGGGAGTGTGTGTGGGTCTGTGTGTGTGCGGCGGGAGTGTGTGTGAGTCTGTGTGTGTGCGGCGGGAGTGTGCGTGGGTCTGTGTGTGTGCGGCGTGAGTGTGTGTGGGTCTGTGTGTGTGCAGCGGGAGTGTGCGTGGGTCTGTGTGTGTGTGTGCGGTGGGAGTGTGTGTGGGTCTGTGTGTGTGTGCGGCGGGAGTGTGTGTGGTTCTGTGTGTGTGTGCGGCGGAAGTGTGAGTGGGTCTGTGTGTGTGTGCGGCGGGAGTGTGTGTGGGTCTGTGTGTGTGCGGTGGGAGTGTGTGTGGGTCTGTGTGTGTGTGTGCGGCGGGAGTGTGTGTGGGTCTGTGTGTGTGTGCGGTGGGAGTGTGTGTGGGTCTGTGTGTGTGCGGTGGGAGTGTGTGTGGGTCTGTGTGTTTGTGTGCGGCGGGAGTGTGTGTGGGTCTGTGTGTGTGTGTGCGGCGGGAGTGTGTGTGTGAGTCTGTGTGTGTGTGCGGTGGGAGTGTGTGTGGGTCTGTGTGTGTGTGTGCGGCGGGAGTGTGTGTGGGTCTGTGTGTGTGTGCGGCGGGAGTGTGTGTGGGTCTGTGTGTGTGCGGCGGGAGTGTGTGTGGGTCCCTGTGTGTGCGGTGGGAGTGTGTGTGGGTCTGTGTGTGTGTGCGGCGGGAGTGTGTGTGGGTCTGTGTGTGTGTGCGGTGGGAGTGTGTGTGGGTCTGTGTGTGTGCGGCGGGAGTGTGTGTGGGTCTGTGTGTGTGTGCGGTGGCAGTGTGTGTGGGTCTGTGCGTGTGCGGTGGGAGTGTGTGTGGGTCTGTGTGTGTGCGGCGGGAGTGTTTGTGGGTCTGTGTGTGTGTGCGGCGGGAGTGTGTGTGGGTCTGTGTGTGTGCGGTGGGAGTGTGTGTGGGTCTGTGTGTGTGTGTGCGGCGGGAGTGTGTGTGGGTCTGTGTGTGTGCGGTGGGAGTGTGTGTGGGTCTGTGTGTGTGTGTGCGGTGGGAGTGTGTGTGGGTCTGTGTGTGTGTGCGGCGGGAGTGTGTGTGGGTCTGTGTGTGTGTGCGGCGGGAGTGTGTGTGGGTCTGTGTGTGTGTGCGGCGGGAGTGTGTGTGGGTCTGTGTGTGTGTGCGGCGGGAGTGTGTGTGGGTCTGCGTGTGTGTGCAGCGGGAGTGTGTGTGGGTCTGTGTGTGTGTGTGCGGTGGGAGTGTGTGTGGGTCGGTGTGTGTGTGTGCGGCGGGAGTGTGTGTGGGTCTGTGTGTGCGGCGGGAGTGTGTGTGGGTCTGTGTGTGTGTGTGCGGCGGTAGTGTGTGTGGGTCTGTGTGTGTGCGGTGGGAGTGTGTGTGGGTCTGTGTGTGTGTGTGCGGCGGGAGTGTGTGTGGGTCTGTGTGTGTGCGGTGGGAGTGTGTGTGGGTCTGTGTGTGTGTGTTGGGAGTGTGTGTGGGTCGGTGTGTTTGTGTGCGGCGGGAGTGTGTGTGGGTCTGTGTGTGCGGCGGGAGTGTGTGTGGGTCTGTGTGTGTGTGTGCGGCGGTAGTGTGTGTGGGTCTGTGTGTGTGCGGTGGGAGTGTGTGTGGGTCTGTGTGTGTGTGTGCGGTGGGAGTGTGCGTGGGTCTGTGTGTGTGCGGTGGGAGTGTGTGTGGGTCTGTGTGTGTGTGTGCGGCGGGAGTGTGTGTGGGTCTGTGTGTGTGTGTGCGGTGGGAGTGTGTGTGGGTCTGTGTGTGTGTGTGCGGCGGGAGTGTGTGTGGGTCTGTGTGTGTGTGCGGCGGGAGTGTGTGTGGGTCTGTGTGTGTGTGCAGCGGGAGTGTGTGTGGGTCTGTGTGTGTGCGGCGGGAGTGTGTGTGGGTCTGTGTGTGTGTGCGGCGGGAGTGTGTGTGGGTCTGTGTGTGTGTGCGGTGGGAGTGTGTGTGGGTCTGTGTGTGTGTGTGCGGTGGGAGTGTGTGTGGGTTTGTGTGTGTGCGGCGGGAGTGTGTGTGGGTCTGTCTGTGTGTGTGTGCGGCGGGAGTGTGTGTGGGTCTGTGTGTGTGTGCTGTGGGAGTGTGTGTGGGTCTGTGTGTGTGCGGTGGGAGTGTGTGTGGGTCTGTGTGTGTGTGCGGTGGGAGTGTGTGTGGGTCTGTGTGTGTGTGTGCGGTGGGAGTGTGTGTGGGTCTGTGTGTGTGCGGTGGGAGTGTGTGTGGGTCTGTGTGTGTGTGCGGTGGGAGTGTGTGTGGGTCTGTGTGTGTGTGTGCGGCGGGAGTGTGTGTGGGTCTGTGTGTGTGTGCGGCGGGAGTGTGCGTGGGTCTGTGTGTGTGTGCAGCGGGAGTGTGTGTGGGTCTGTGTGTGTGTGTGCGGTGGGAGTGTGTGTGGGTCTGTGTGTGTGTGTGCGGTGGGAGTGTGTGTGGGTCTGTGTGTGTGCGGCGGGAGTGTGTGTGGGTCTGTGTGTGTGTGCGGCGGGAGTGTGTGTGGGTCTGCGTGTGTGTGCAGCGGGAGTGTGTGTGGGTCTGTGTGTGTGTGTGCGGTGGGAGTGTGTGTGGGTCTGTGTGTGTGTGCGGCGGGAGTGTGTGTGGGTCTGTGTGTGTGTGCGGCGGGAGTGTGTGTGGGTCTGTGTGTGTGTGCAGTGGGAGTGTGTGTGGGTCTGTGTGTGTGTGCGGCGGGAGTGTGTGTGGGTCTGTGTGTGTGTGTGCGGTGGGAGTGTGTGTGTGTCTGTGTGTGCGGTGGGAGTGTGTGTGGGTCTGTGTGTGTGTGTGCGGTGGAAGTGTGTGTGGGTCTGTGTGTGTGCGGCGGGAGTGTGTGTGGGTCTGTGTGTGTGTGCGGCGGGAGTGTGTGTGGGTCTGTGTGTGTGTGCGGTGGGAGTGTGTGTGGGTCTGTGTGTGTGTGTGCGGTGGGAGTGTGTGTGGGTTTGTGTGTGTGCGGCGGGAGTGTGTGTGGGTCTGTCTGTGTGTGTGTGCGGCGGGAGTGTATGTGGTTCTGTGTGTGTGTGCGGTGGGAGTGTGTGTGGGTCTGTGTGTGTGTGTGTGCGGTGGGAGTGTGTGTGGGTTTGTGTGTGTGCGGCTGGAGTGTGTGTGGGTCTGTCTGTGTGTGTGTGCGGCGGGAGTGTGTGTGGGTCTGTCTGTGTGTGTGTGCGGCGGGAGTGTGTGTGGGTCTGTGTGTGTGTGCGGTGGGAGTGTGTGTGGGTCTGTGTGTGTGTGTGCGGTGGGAGTGTGTGTGGGTCTGTGTGTGTGCGGCGGGAGTGTGTGTGGGTCTGTGTGTGTGTGCGGTGGGAGTGTGTGTGGGTCTGTGTGTGTGCGGTGGGAGTGTGTGTGGGTCTGTGTGTGTGTGCGGTGGGAGTGTGTGTGGGTCTGTGTGTGTGCGGTGGGAGTGTGTGTGGGTCTGTGTGTGTGTGAGCGGCGGGAGTGTGTGTGGGTCTGTGTGTGTGTGTGTGTGCGGCGGGAGTGTGTGTGGGTCTGTGTGTGTGTGCGGCGGGAGTGTGTCTGGGTCTGTGTGTGTGTGTGTGCGGCGGGAGTGTGTGTGGGTCTGTGTGTGTGTGCGGTGGGAGTGTGTGTGGGTCTGTGTGTGTGTGCGGTGGGAGTGTGTGTGGGTCTGTGTGTGTGTGTGCGGCGGGAGTGTGTGTGGGTCTGTGTGTGTGTGTGTGTGCGGCGGGAGTGTGTGTGGGTCTGTGTGTGTGTGCGGCGGGAGTGTGTCTGGGTCTGTGTGTGTGTGTGTGCGGCGGGAGTGTGTGTGGGTTTGTGTGTGTGTGCGGCGGGAGTGTGTCTGGGTCTGTGTGTGTGTGCGGTGGGAGTGTGTGTGGGTCTGTGTGTGTGCGGCGGGAGTATGTGTGGGTCTGTGTGTGTGTGCGGCGGGAGTGTGTGTGGGTCTGTGTGTGTGCGGTGGGAGTGTGTGTGGGTCTGTGTGTGTGTGCGGCGGGAGTGTGTGTGGGTCTGTGTGTGTGTGTGTGACGGGTGTGTGTGTGGATCTGTGTGTGTGCGGTGGGAGTGTGTGTGGGTCTGTGTGTGTGTGCGGCGGGAGTGTGTGTGGGTCTGTGTGTGTGTGTGCGGCGGGAGTGTGTGTGGGTCTGTGTGTGTGTGCGGTGGGAGTGTCTGTGGGTCTGTGTGTGTGCGGTGGGAGTGTGTGTGGGTCTGTGTGTGTGTGCGGTGGGAGTGTGTGTGGGTCTGTGTGTGTGTGCGGCGGGAGTGTGCGTGGGTCTGTGTGTGTGTGCGGCAGGAGTGTGTGTGGGTCTGTGTGTGTGCGGTGGGGGTGTGTGTGGGTCTGTGTGTGTGCGGCGGGAGTGTGTGTGGGTCTGTGTGTGTGCGGCGGGAGTGTGTGTGGGTCTGTGTGTGTGTGCGGTGGGAGTGTGTGTGGGTCTGTGTGTGTGTGCGGCGGGAGTGTGCGTGGGTCTGTGTGTGTGTGCGGCGGGAGTGTGTGTGGGTCTGTGTGTGTGTGCGGCGGGAGTGTGTGTGGGTCTGTGTGTGTGTGTGCGGCGGGAGTGTGTGTGGGTCTGTGTGTGTGTGCGGCGGGAGTGTGTGTGGGTCTGTGTGTGTGTGTGCAGTGGGAGTGTGTGTGGGTCTGTGTGTGTGTGCGGTGGGAGTGTGTGTGGGTCTGTGTGTGTGTGCGGTGGGACTGTGTGTGGGTCTGTGTGTGTGTGCGGTGGGAGTGTGTGTGGGTCTGTGTGTGTTTTTGCGGCGGGAGTGTGTGTGGGTCTGTGTGTGTGTGTGCGGCGGGAGTGTGTGTGGGTCTGTGTGTGTGTGCGGTGGGAGTGTGTGTGGGTCTGTGTGTGTGCGCGGTGGGAGTGTGTGTGGGTCTGTGTGCGTGCGCGGCGGGAGTGTGTGTGGGTCTGTGTGTGAGCGGCGGGAGTGTGTGCGGGTCTGTGTGTGTGTGGTGGGAGTGTGTGTGGGTCTGTGTGTGTGTGTGTGTGCGGCGGGAGTGTGTGTGGGTCTGTGTGTGTGTGCGGCGGGAGTGTGTCTGGGTCTGTGTGTGTGTGCGGTGGGAGTGTGTGTGGGTCTGTGTGTGTGCGGCGGGAGTGTGTGTGGGTCTGTGTGTGTGTGTGTGTGCGGCGGGAGTGTGTGTGGGTCTGTGTGTGTGCGTTGCGAGTGTGTGTGGGTCTGTGTGTGTGTGCGGCGGGAGTGTGTGTGGGTCTGTGTGTGTGTGTGTGACGGGTGTGTGTGTGGATCTGTGTGTGTGCGGTGGGAGTGTGTGTGGGTCTGTGTGTGTGTGCGGCGGGAATGTGTGTGGGTCTGTGTGTGTGTGTGCGGCGGGAGTGTGTGTGGGTCTGTGTGTGTGTGCGGTGGGAGTGTCTGTGGGTCTGTGTGTGTGCGGTGGGAGTGTGTGTGGGTCTGTGTGTGTGTGCGGTGGGAGTGTGTGTGGGTCTGTGTGTGTGTGCGGCGGGAGTGTGCGTGGGTCTGTGTGTGTGTGCGGCGGGAGTGTGTGTGGGTCTGTGTGTGTGCGGTGGGGGTGTGTGTGGGTCTGTGTGTGTGCGGCGGGAGTGTGTGTGGGTCTGTGTGTGTGCGGCGGGAGTGTGTGTGGGTCTGTGTGTGTGCAGCGGGAGTGTGTGTGGGTCTGTGTGTGTGTGCGGTGGGAGTGTGCGTGGGTCTGTGTGTGTGTGCGGCGGGAGTGTGCGTGGGTCTGTGTGTGTGTGCGGCGGGAGTGTGTGTGGGTCTGTGTGTGTGCGGTGGGGGTGTGTGTGGGTCTGTGTGTGTGCGGCGGGAGTGTGTGTGGGTCTGTGTGTGTGTGCGGTGGGAGTGTGTGTGGGTCTTTGTGTGTGCGCGGCGGGAGTGTGTGTGGGTCTGTGTGCGTGCGCGGCGGGAGTGTGTGTGGGTCTGTGTGTGAGCGGCGGGAGTGTGTGCGTGTCTGTGTGTGTGTGGTGGGAGTGTGTGTGGGTCTGTGTGTGTGTGTGTGCGGCGGGAGTGTGTGTGGGTCTGTGTGTGTGTGCGGCGGGAGTGTGTCTGGGTCTGTGTGTGTGCGGTGGGAGTGTGTGTGGGTCTGTGTGTGTGTGCGGCGGGAGTGTGTGTGGGTCTGTGTGTGTGTGTGTGACGGGTGTGTGTGTGGATCTGTGTGTGTGCGGTGGGAGTGTGTGTGGGTCTGTGTGTGTGTGCGGCGGGAGTGTGTGTGGGTCTGTGTGTGTGTGTGCGGCGGGAGTGTGTGTGGGTCTGTGTGTGTGTGTGCGGTGGGAGTGTCTGTGGGTCTGTGTGTGTGCGGTGGGAGTGTGTGTGGGTCTGTGTGTGTGTGCGGTGGGAGTGTGTGTGGGTCTGTGTGTGTGTGCGGCGGGAGTGTGCGTGGGTCTGTGTGTGTGTGCGGCGGGAGTGTGTGTGGGTCTGTGTGTGTGCGGTGGGGGTGTGTGTGGGTCTGTGTGTGTGCGGCGGGAGTGTGTGTGGGTCTGTGTGTGTGCGGCGGGAGTGTGTGTGGGTCTGTGTGTGTGTGCGGCGGGAGTGTGCGTGGGTCTGTGTGTGTGTGCGGCGGGAGTGTGTGTGGGTCTGTGTGTGTGTGCGGCAGGAGTGTGTGTGGGTCTGTGTGTGAGTGCGGTGGGAGTGTGTGTGGGTCTGTGTGTGTGTGCGGTGGGAGTGTGTGTGGGTCCGTGTGTGTGTGCGGCGGGAGTGTGTGTGGGTCTGTGTGTGTGTGCGGCGGGAGTGTGTGTGGGTCTGTGTGTGTGTGTGCAGTGGGAGTGTGTGTGGGTCTGTGTGTGTGTGCGGTGGGAGTGTGTGTGGGTCTGTGTGTGTGTGCGGTGGGACTGTGTGTGGGTCTGTGTGTGTGTGCGGTGGGAGTGTGTGTGGGTCTGTGTGTGTGTGTGCAGCGGGAGTGTGTGTGGGTCTGTGTGTGTGCGGTGGGAGTGTGTGTGGGTCTATGTGTGTTTGTGCGGCGGGAGTGTGTGTGGGTCTGTGTGTGTGTGTGCGGCGGGAGTGTGTGTGGGTCTGTGTGTGTGTGCGGTGGGAGTGTGTGTGGGTCTGTGTGTGTGCGCGGCGGGAGTGTGTGTGGGTCTGTGTGCGTGCGCGGCGGGAGTGTGTGTGGGTCTGTGTGTGAGCGGCGGGAGTGTGTGCGGGTCTGTGTGTGTGTGGTGGGAGTGTGTGTGGGTCTGTGTGTGTGTGTGTGTGCGGCGGGAGTGTGTGTGGGACTGTGTGTGTGTGCGGCGGGAGTGTGTCTGGGTCTGTGTGTGTGTGCGGTGGGAGTGTGTGTGGGTCTGTGTGTGTGCGGCGGGAGTGTGTGTGGGTCTGTGTGTGTGTGCGGCGGGAGTGTGTGTGGGTCTGTGTGTGTGCGGCGGGAGTGTGTGTGGGTCTGTGTGTGTGTGCGGTGGGAGTGTGTGTGGGTCTGTGTGTGTGTGCGGCGGGAGTGTGCGTGGGTCTGTGTGTGTGTGCGGCGGGAGTGTGTGTGGGTTTGTGTGTGTGTGCGGCAGGAGTGTGTGTGGGTCTGTGTGTGAGTGCGGTGGGAGTGTGTGTGGGTCTGTGTGTGTGTGCGGTGGGAGTGTGTGTGGGTCCGTGTGTGTGTGCGGCGGGAGTGTGTGTGGGTCTGTGTGTGTGTGCGGCGGGAGTGTGTGTGGGTCTGTGTGTGTGTGCGGCGGGAGTGTGTGTGGGTCTGTGTGTGTGTGCGGCGGGAGTGTGTGTGGGTCTGTGTGTGTGTGTGCAGTGGGAGTGTGTGTGGGTCTGTTTGTGTGTGCGGTGGGAGTGTGTGTGGGTCTGTGTGTGTGTGCGGTGGGACTGTGTGTGGGTCTGTGTGTGTGTGCGGTGGGAGTGTGTGTGGGTCTGTGTGTGTGCGGCGGGAGTGTGTGTGGGTCTGTGTGTGTGTGCGGTGGGAGTGTGTGTGGGTCTGTGTGTGTATGCGGTGGGAGTGTGTGTGGGTCTGTGTGTGTGTGCGGTGGGACTGTGTGTGGGTCTGTGTGTGTGTGCGGTGGGAGTGTGTGTGGGTCTATGTGTGTTTGTGCGGCGGGAGTGTGTGTGGGTCTGTGTGTGTGTGTGCGGCGGGAGTGTGTGTGGGTCTGTGTGTGTGTGCGGTGGGAGTGTGTGTGGGTCTGTGTGTGTGCGCGGCGGGAGTGTGTGTGGGTCTGTGTGCGTGCGCGGCGGGAGTGTGTGTGGGTCTGTGTGTGAGCGGCGGGAGTGTGTGCGGGTCTGTGTGTGTGTGGTGGGAGTTTGTGTGGGTCTGTGTGTGTGTGTGTGTGCGGCGGGAGTGTGTGTGGGACTGTGTGTGTGTGCGGCGGGAGTGTGTCTGGGTCTTTGTGTGTGTGCGGTGGGAGTGTGTGTGGGTCTGTGTGTGTGCGGCGGGAGTGTGTGTGGGTCTGTGTGTGTGTGCGGCGGGAGTGTGTGTGGGTTTGTGTGTGTGTGCGGCAGGAGTGTGTGTGGGTCTGTGTGTGAGTGCGGTGGGAGTGTGTGTGGGTCTGTGTGTGTGTGCGGCGGGAGTGTGCGTGGGTCTGTGTGTGTGTGCGGCGGGAGTGTGTGTGGGTTTGTGTGTGTGTGCGGCAGGAGTGTGTGTGGGTCTGTGTGTGAGTGCGGTGGGAGTGTGTGTGGGTCTGTGTGTGTGTGCGGTGGGAGTGTGTGTGGGTCCGTGTGTGTGTGCGGCGGGAGTGTGTGTGGGTCTGTGTGTGTGTGCGGCGGGAGTGTGTGTGGGTCTGTGTGTGTGTGCGGCGGGAGTGTGTGTGGGTCTGTGTGTGTGTGCGGCGGGAGTGTGTGTGGGTCTGTGTGTGTGTGTGCAGTGGGAGTGTGTGTGGGTCTGTGTGTGTGTGCGGTGGGAGTGTGTGTGGGTCTGTGTGTGTGTGCGGTGGGACTGTGTGTGGGTCTGTGTGTGTGTGCGGTGGGAGTGTGTGTGGGTCTGTGTGTGTGCGGCGGGAGTGTGTGTGGGTCTGTGTGTGTGTGCGGTGGGAGTGTGTGTGGGTCTGTGTGTGAGTGCGGTGGGAGTGTGTGTGGGTCTGTGTGTGTGTGCGGTGGGAGTGTGTGTGGGTCTGTGTGTGTGTGCGCAGCGGGAGTGTGTGTGGGTCTGTGTGCGTGCGCGGCGGGAGTGTGTGTGGGTCTGTGTGTGTGCGGCGGGAGTGTGTGTGGGTCTGTGTGTGTGTGCGGTGGGTGTGTGTGTGGGTCTGTGTGTGTGCGGTGGGAGTGTGTGTGGGTCTGTGTGTGTGTGCGGTGGGAGTGTGTGTGGGTCTGTGTGTGTGTGTGCGGCGGGAGTGTGTGTGGGTCTGTGTGTGTGTGCGGTGGGAGTGTGTGTGGGTCTGTGTGTGTGCGCGGCGGGAGTGTTTGTGGGTCTGTGTGTGTGCGGCGGGAGTGTGTGAGTGTCTGTGTGTGTGTGCGGCGGGAGTGTGTGTGGGTCTGTGTGTGTGCGGCGGGAGTGTGTGTGGGTCTGTGTGTGTGTGCGGCGGGAGTGTGTGTGGGTCTGTGTGTGTGCGGTGGGAGTGTGTGTGGGTCTGTGTGTGTGTGCGGTGGGAGTGTGTGTGGGTCTGTGTGTGTGTGCGGCGGGAGTGTGTGTGGGTCTGTGTGTGTGCGGCGGGAGTGTGCGTGCGTCTGTGTCTGTGTGTGCGGCGGGAGTGTGTGTGGGTCTGTGTGTGTGTGTGTTGGGAGTGTGTGTGGGTCTGTGTGTGTGTGCGGCGGGAGTGTGTGTGGGTCTGTGTGTGTGTGCGGCGGGAGTGTGTGTGGGTCTGTGTGTGTGTTTGCGGTGGGAGTGTGTGTGGGCCTGTGTGTGTGAGCGGTGGGAGTGTGTGTGGGTCTGTGTGTGTGTGTGCGGCGGGAGTGTGTGTGGATCTGTGTGTGTGTGTGTGGCGGGAGTGTGTGTGGGTCTGTGTGTGTGTGTTGGGAGTGTGTGTGGGTCTGTGTGTGTGCGGTGGGAGTGTGTGTGGGTCTGTGTGTGTGCGGTGGGAGTGTGTGTGGGTCTGTGTGTGTGTGTGCGGTGGGAGTGTGTGTGGGTCTGTGTGTGTGTGCGGCGGGAGTGTGTGTGGGTCTGTGTGTGTGTGCGGCGGGAGTGTGTGTGGGTCTGTGTGTGTGTGTGCGGCGGGAGTGTGTGTGGGTCTGTGTATGTGTGCGGCAGGAGTGTGTGTGGGTCTGTGTGTGTGCGCGGCGGGAGTGTGTGTGGGTCTGTGTGTGTGTGCGGCGGGAGTGTGTGTGGGTCTGTGTGTGTGCGGCGGGAGTGTGTGTGGGTCTGTGTGTGTGTGCGGCAGGAGTGTGTGTGGGTCTGTGTGTGTGCGGCGGGAGTGTGTGTGTGTCTGTGTGTGTGTGCGGCGGGAGTGTGTGTGGGTCTGTGTGTGTGTGTGCGGTGGGAGTGTGTGTGGGTCTGTGTGTGTGTGCGGTGGGAGTGTGTGTGGGTCTGTGTGTGTGTGCGGCGGGAGTGTGTGTGGGTCTGTGTGTGTGTGTGTGCGGTGGGAGTGCGTGTGGGTCTGTGTGTGTGTGTGCGGTGGGAGTGTGTGTGGGTCGGTGTGTGTGTGTGCGGCGGGAGTGTGTGTGGGTCTGTGTGTGCGGCGGGAGTGTGTGTGGGTCCGTGTGTGTGTGTGCGGCGGTAGTGTGTGTGGGTCTGTGTGTGTGCGGTGGGAGTGTGTGTGGGTCTGTGTGTGTGTGTGCGGCGGGAGTGTGTGTGGGTCTGTGTGTGTGTGTGCGGTGGGAGTGTGCGTGGGTCTGTGTGTGTGCGGTGGGAGTGTGTGTGGGTCTGTGTGTGTGTGTGCGGCGGGAGTGTGTGTGGGTCTGTGTGTGTGTGCGGCGGGAGTGTGTGTGGGTCTGTGTGTGTGTGCGGCGGGAGTGTGTGTGGGTCTGTGTGTGTGCGGCGGGAGTGTGTGTGGGTCTGTGTGTGTGTGTGGCGGGAGTGTGTGTGGGTCTGTGTGTGTGTGTGGCGGGAGTGTGTGTGGGTCTGTGTGTGTGCGGCGGGAGTGTGTGTGGGTCTGTGTGTGTGTGCGGCAGGAGTGTGTGTGGGTCTGTGTGTGTGCGGCGGGAGTGTGTGTGTGTCTGTGTGTGTGTGCGGCGGGAGTGTGTGTGGGTCTGTGTGTGTGTGTGCGGTGGGAGTGTGTGTGGGTCTGTGTGTGTGTGCGGTGGGAGTGTGTGTGGGTCTGTGTGTGTGTGTGCGGTGGGAGTGTGTGTGGGTCTGTGTGTGTGTGTGCGGCGGGAGTGTGTGTGTGTCTGTGTGTGTGTGCGGCGGGAGTGTGTGTGGGTCTGTGTGTGTGTGTGCGGTGGGAGTGTGTGTGGGTCTGTGTGTGTGTGCGGTGGGAGTGTGTGTGGGTCTGTGTGTGTGTGTGCGGTGGGAGTGTGTGTGGGTCTGTGTGTGTGCGCGGCGGGAGTGTTTGTGGGTCTGTGTGTGTGCGGCGGGAGTGTGTGTGTGTCTGTGTGTGTGTGCGGCGGGAGTGTGTGTGGGTCTGTGTGTGTGCGGCGGGAGTGTGTGTGGGTCTGTGTGTGTGTGCGGCGGGAGTGTGTGTGGGTCTGTGTGTGTGCGGTGGGAGTGTGTGTGGGTCTGTGTGTGTGTGCGGTGGGAGTGTGTGTGGGTCTGTGTGTGTGTGCGGCGGGAGTGTGTGTGGGTCTGTGTGTGTGCGGCGGGAGTGTGCGTGCGTCTGTGTCTGTGTGTGCGGCGGGAGTGTGTGTGGGTCTGTGTGTGTGTGTGTTGGGAGTGTGTGTGGGTCTGTGTGTGTGTGCGGCGGGAGTGTGTGTGGGTCTGTGTGTGTGTGCGGCGGGAGTGTGTGTGGGTCTGTGTGTGTGTGTGCGGTGGGAGTGTGTGTGGGCCTGTGTGTGTGAGCGGTGGGAGTGTGTGTGGGTCTGTGTGTGTGTGTGCGGCGGGAGTGTGTGTGGATCTGTGTGTGTGTGTGGCGGGAGTGTGTGTGGGTCTGTGTGTGTGTGTTGGGAGTGTGTGTGGGTCTGTGTGTGTGCGGTGGGAGTGTGTGTGGGTCTGTGTGTGTGCGGTGGGAGTGTGTGTGGGTCTGTGTGTGTGTGTGCGGTGGGAGTGTGTGTGGGTCTGTGTGTGTGTGCGGCGGGAGTGTGTGTGGGTCTGTGTGTGTGTGCGGCGGGAGTGTGTGTGGGTCTGTGTGTGTGTGTGCGGCGGGAGTGTGTGTGGGTCTGTGTATGTGTGCGGCAGGAGTGTGTGTGGGTCTGTGTGTGTGCGCGGCGGGAGTGTGTGTGGGTCTGTGTGTGTGTGCGGCGGGAGTGTGTGTGGGTCTGTGTGTGTGCGGCGGGAGTGTGTGTGGGTCTGTGTGTGTGTGCGGCAGGAGTGTGTGTGGGTCTGTGTGTGTGCGGCGGGAGTGTGTGTGTGTCTGTGTGTGTGTGCGGCGGGCGTGTGTGTGGGTCTGTGTGTGTGTGTGCGGTGGGAGTGTGTGTGGGTCTGTGTGT
The DNA here is from genome assembly GCF_047496795.1 of Chiloscyllium punctatum. NCBI lineage: Eukaryota > Metazoa > Chordata > Chondrichthyes > Orectolobiformes > Hemiscylliidae > Chiloscyllium > Chiloscyllium punctatum. The sequence goes on from NC_092772.1 coordinate 27,883,267, forward strand.
GTGTGCGGTGGGAGTGTGTGTGGGTCTGTGTGTGTGTGCGGCGGGAGTGTGTGTGGGTCTGTGTGTGTGTGTGTGTGGTGGGAGTGCGTGTGGGTCTGTGTGTGTGTGTGCGGTGGGAGTGTGTGTGGGTCGGTGTGTGTGTGTGCGGCGGGAGTGTGTGTGGGTCTGTGTGTGCGGCGGGAGTGTGTGTGGGTCTGTGTGTGTGTGTGCGGCGGTAGTGTGTGTGGGTCTGTGTGTGTGCGGTGGGAGTGTGTGTGGGTCTGTGTGTGTGTGTGCGGCGGGAGTGTGTGTGGGTCTGTGTGTGTGCGGTGGGAGTGTGTGTGGGTCTGTGTGTGTGTGTTGGGAGTGTGTGTGGGTCGGTGTGTTTGTGTGCGGCGGGAGTGTGTGTGGGTCTGTGTGTGCGGCGGGAGTGTGTGTGGGTCTGTGTGTGTGTGTGCGGCGGTAGTGTGTGTGGGTCTGTGTGTGTGCGGTGGGAGTGTGTGTGGGTCTGTGTGTGTGTGTGCGGTGGGAGTGTGCGTGGGTCTGTGTGTGTGCGGTGGGAGTGTGTGTGGGTCTGTGTGTGTGTGTGCGGCGGGAGTGTGTGTGGGTCTGTGTGTGTGTGTGCGGTGGGAGTGTGTGTGGGTCTGTGTGTGTGTGTGCGGCGGGAGTGTGTGTGGGTCTGTGTGTGTGTGCGGCGGGAGTGTGTGTGGGTCTGTGTGTGTGTGCAGCGGGAGTGTGTGTGGGTCTGTGTGTGTGCGGCGGGAGTGTGTGTGGGTCTGTGTGTGTGTGCGGCGGGAGTGTGTGTGGGTCTGTGTGTGTGTGCGGCGGGAGTGTGTGTGGGTCTGTGTGTGTGCGGCGGGAGTGTGTGTGGGTCTGTGTGTGAGTGCGGTGGGAGTGTGTGTGGGTCTGTGTGTGTGTGCGGTGGGAGTGTGTGTGGGTCTGTGTGTGTGCGCGGCGGGAGTGTGTGTGGGTCTGTGTGCGTGCGCGGCGGGAGTGTGTGTGGGTCTGTGTGTGAGCGGCGGGAGTGTGTGCGGGTCTGTGTGTGTGTGGTGGGAGTGTGTGTGGGTCTGTGTGTGTGTGTGTGTGCGGCGGGAGTGTGTGTGTGACTGTGTGTGTGTGCGGCGGGAGTGTGTCTGGGTCTGTGTGTGTGTGCGGTGGGAGTGTGTGTGGGTCTGTGTGTGTGCGGCGGGAGTGTGTGTGGGTCTGTGTGTGTGTGCGGCGGGAGTGTGTGTGGGTCTGTGTGTGTGCGGCGGGAGTGTGTGTGGGTCTGTGTGTGTGTGCGGTGGGAGTGTGTGTGGGTCTGTGTGTGTGTGCGGCGGGAGTGTGCGTGGGTCTGTGTGTGTGTGCGGCGGGAGTGTGTGTGGGTTTGTGTGTGTGTGCGGCAGGAGTGTGTGTGGGTCTGTGTGTGAGTGCGGTGGGAGTGTGTGTGGGTCTGTGTGTGTGTGCGGTGGGAGTGTGTGTGGGTCCGTGTGTGTGTGCGGCGGGAGTGTGTGTGGGTCTGTGTGTGTGTGCGGCGGGAGTGTGTGTGGGTCTGTGTGTGTGTGTGCGGCGGGAGTGTGTGTGGGTCTGTGTGTGTGTGCGGCGGGAGTGTGTGTGGGTCTGTGTGTGTGTGTGCAGTGGGAGTGTGTGTGGGTCTGTGTGTGTGTGCGGTGGGAGTGTGTGTGGGTCTGTGTGTGGGTCTGTGTGTGTGTGCGGTGGGACTGTGTGTGGGTCTGTGTGTGTGTGCGGTGGGAGTGTGTGTGGGTCTGTGCGTGTGCGGCGGGAGTGTGTGTGGGTCTGTGTGTGTGTGCGGTGGGAGTGTGTGTGGGTCTGTGTGTGTGTGCGGTGGGAGTGTGTGTGGGTCTGTGTGTGTGTGCGGTGGGAGTGTTTGTGGGTCTGTGTGTGTGTGCGCGGCGGAAGTGTGTGTGGGTCTGTGTGCGTGCGCGGCGGGAGTGTGTGTGGGTCTGTGTGTGTGCGGCGGGAGTGTGTGTGGGTCTGTGTGTGTGTGCGGTGGGTGTGTGTGTGGGTCTGTGTGTGTGCGGTGGGAGTGTGTGTGGGTCTGTGTGTGTGTGCGGTGGGAGTGTGTGTGGGTCTGTGTGTGTGTGTGCGGTGGGAGTGTGTGTGGGTCTGTGTGTGTGTGTGCGGCGGGAGTGTGTGTGGGTCTGTGTGTGTGTGCGGTGGGAGTGTGTGTGGGTCTGTGTGTGTGCGCGGCGGGAGTGTTTGTGGGTCTGTGTGTGTGCGGCGGGAGTGTGTGTGTGTCTGTGTGTGTGTGCGGCGGGAGTGTGTGTGGGTCTGTGTGTGTGCGGCGGGAGTGTGTGTGGGTCTGTGTGTGTGTGCGGCGGGAGTGTGTGTGGGTCTGTGTGTGTGCGGTGGGAGTGTGTGTGGGTCTGTGTGTGTGTGCGGTGGGAGTGTGTGTGGGTCTGTGTGTGTGTGCGGCGGGAGTGTGTGTGGGTCTGTGTGTGTGCGGCGGGAGTGTGCGTGCGCCTGTGTCTGTGTGTGCGGCGGGAGTGTGTGTGGGTCTGTGTGTGTGTGTGTTGGGAGTGTGTGTGGGTCTGTGTGTGTGTGCGGCGGGAGTGTGTGTGGGTCTGTGTGTGTGTGCGGCGGGAGTGTGTGTGGGTCTGTGTGTGTGTGTGCGGTGGGAGTGTGTGTGGGCCTGTGTGTGTGAGCGGTGGGAGTGTGTGTGGGTCTGTGTGTGTGTGTGCGGCGGGAGTGTGTGTGGATCTGTGTGTGTGTGTGGCGGGAGTGTGTGTGGGTCTGTGTGTGTGTGTTGGGAGTGTGTGTGGGTCTGTGTGTGTGCGGTGGGAGTGTGTGTGGGTCTGTGTGTGTGCGGTGGGAGTGTGTGTGGGTCTGTGTGTGTGTGTGCGGTGGGAGTGTGTGTGGGTCTGTGTGTGTGTGTGGCGGGAGTGTGTGTGGGTCTGTGTGTGTGTGCGGCGGGAGTGTGTGTGGGTCTGTGTGTGTGTGTGCGGCGGGAGTGTGTGTAGGTCTGTGTATGTGTGCGGCAGGAGTGTGTGTGGGTCTGTGTGTGTGCGCGGCGGGAGTGTGTGTGGGTCTGTGTGTGTGTGCGGCGGGAGTGTGTGTGGGTCTGTGTGTGTGCGGCGGGAGTGTGTGTGGGTCTGTGTGTGTGTGCGGCGGGAGTGTGTGTGGGTCTGTGTGTGTGCGGCGGGAGTGTGTGTGTGTCTGTGTGTGTGTGCGGCGGGAGTGTGTGTGGGTCTGTGTGTGTGTGTGCGGTGGGAGTGTGTGTGGGTCTGTGTGTGTGTGCGGTGGGAGTGTGTGTGGGTCTGTGTGTGTGTGCGGCGGGAGTGTGTGTGGGTCTGTGTGTGTGTGTGTGCGGTGGGAGTGCGTGTGGGTCTGTGTGTGTGTGTGCGGTGGGAGTGTGTGTGGGTCGGTGTGTGTGTGTGCGGCGGGAGTGTGTGTGGGTCTGTGTGTGCGGCGGGAGTGTGTGTGGGTCTGTGTGTGTGTGTGCGGCGGTAGTGTGTGTGGGTCTGTGTGTGTGCGGTGGGAGTGTGTGTGGGTCTGTGTGTGTGTGTGCGGCGGGAGTGTGTGTGGGTCTGTGTGTGTGTGTGCGGTGGGAGTGTGCGTGGGTCTGTGTGTGTGCGGTGGGAGTGTGTGTGGGTCTGTGTGTGTGTGCGGCGGGAGTGTGTGTGGGTCTGTGTGTGTGTGCGGCGGGAGTGTGTGTGGGTCTGTGTGTGTGTGCGGCGGGAGTGTGTGTGGGTCTGTGTGTGTGCGGCGGGAGTGTGTGTGGGTCTGTGTGTGTGTGCGGCGGGAGTGTGTGTGGGTCTGTGTGTGTGTGCGGCGGGAGTGTGTGTGGGTCTGTGTGTGTGCGGCGGGAGTGTGTGTGGGTCTGTGTGTGAGTGCGGTGGGAGTGTGTGTGGGTCTGTGTGTGTGTGCGGCGGGAGTGTGTGTGGGTCTGTGTGTGTGCGGTGGGAGTGTGTGTGGGTCTGTGTGTGTGTGACGGGAGTGTGTGTGGGTCTGTGTGTGTGCGGTGGGAGTGTGTGTGGGTCTGTGTGTGTGTGAGTGCGGCGGGAGTGTGTGTGGGTCTGTGTGTGTGTGCGGCGGGAGTGTGTGTGGGTCTGTGTGTGTGCGGTGGGAGTGTGTGTGGGTCTGTGTGTGTGTGTGCGGCGGGAGTGTGTGTGGGTCTGTGTGTGTGCGGTGGGAGTGTGTGTGGGTCTGTGTGTGTGTGTGCGGTGGGAGTGTGTGTGGGTCTGTGTGTGTGTGCGGCGGGAGTGTGTGTGGGTCTGTGTGTGTGTGCGGCGGGAGTGTGTGTGGGTCTGTGTGTGTGTGCGGCGGGAGTGTGTGTGGGTCTGTGTGTGTGTGCGGTGGGAGTGTTTGTGGGTCTGTGTGTGTGCGGTGGGAGTGTGTGTGGGTCTGTGTGTGTGTGTGCGGTGGGAGTGTGTGTGGGTCTGTGTGTGTGTGCGGTGGGAGTGTGTGTGGGTCTGTGTGTGTGTGCGGTGGGAGTGTGTGTGGGTCTGTGTGTGTGCGGTGGGAGTGTGTGTGGGTCTGTGTGTGTGCGGTGGGAGTGTGTGTGGGTCTGTGTGTGTGCGGTGGGAGTGTGTGTGTGTCTGTGTGTGTGTCCGGTGGGAGTGTGTGTGGGTCTGTGTGTGTGTGTGCGGTGGGAGTGTGTGTGGGTCTGTGTGTGTGTGTGCGGCGGGAGTGTGTGTGGGTCTGTGTGTGTGTGCAGTGGGAGTGTGTGTGGGTCTGTGTGTGTGCGGTGGGAGTGTGTGTGGGTCTGTGTGTGTGTGCGGTGGGAGTGTGTGTGGGTCTGTGTGTGTGCGGCTGGAGTGTGTGTGGGTCTGTGTGTGTGCGGTTGGAGTGTGTGTGGGTCTGTGTGTGTGTGCGGTGGGAGTGTGTGTGGGTCTGTGTGTGTGTGCGGTGGGAGTGTGTGTGGGTCTGTGTGTGTGCGGTGGGAGTGTGTGTGGGTCTGTGTGTGTGTGCGGTGGGAGTGTGTGTGGGTCTGTGTGTGTGCGGTGGGAGTGTGTGTGGGTCTGTGTGTGTGTGCGGCGGGAGTGTGCGTGGGTCTGTGTGTGAGTGCGGTGGGAGTGTGTGTGGGTCTGTGTGTGTGCGGTTGGAGTGTGTGTGGGTCTGTGTGTGTGTGCGGTGGGAGTGTGTGTGGGTCTGTGTGCGTGCGGCGGGAGTGTGTGTGGGTCTGTGTGTGTGTGCGGCGGGAGTGTGTGTGGGTCTGTGTGTGTGCGGCGGGAGTGTGTGTGGGTCTGTGTGTGTGTGCGGCGGGAGTGTGTGTGGGTCTGTGTGTCTGTGCGGTGGGAGTGTGTGTGGGTCTGTGTGTGTGCGGCGGGAGTGTGCGTGGGTCTGTGTGTATGTGCGGCGGGTGTGTGAGTGTGAATGTGTGAGTGTGTCAGTGTGAGTGTGTGTGAGTGTGAGAGTGTGTGTGAGTGTGAGTGTGTGTGTGTAAGTGTGAGTGTGTGTGAGTGTGTGTGAGTGTGAGTGTGTGTGAGTGTGTGTGAGTGTGAGTGTGTGTGTGTGAGTGTGAGTGAGTGTGTGTGAGTGTGTGTGAGTGTGAGTGTTTGTGGGTCTGTGTGTGTGTGCGGTGGGAGTGTGTGTGGGTCTGTGTGTGTGTGTGCGGTGGGAGTGTGTGTGGGTCTGTGTGTGTGTGTGCGGCGGGAGTGTGTGTGGGTCTGTGTGTGTGTGCGGTGGGAGTGTGTGTGGGTCTGTGTGTGTGCGCGGCGGGAGTGTTTGTGGGTCTGTGTGTGTGCGGCGGGAGTGTGTGTGTGTCTGTGTGTGTGTGCGGCGGGAGTGTGTGTGGGTCTGTGTGTGTGCGGCGGGAGTGTGTGTGGGTCTGTGTGTGTTTGCGGCGGGAGTGTGTGTGGGTCTGTGTGTGTGCGGTGGGAGTGTGTGTGGGTCTGTGTGTGTGTGCGGTGGGAGTGTGTGTGGGTCTGTGTGTGTGTGCGGCGGGAGTGTGTGTGGGTCTGTGTGTGTGCGGCGGGAGTGTGCGTGCGCCTGTGTCTGTGTGTGCGGCGGGAGTGTGTGTGGGTCTGTGTGTGTGTGTGTTGGGAGTGTGTGTGGGTCTGTGTGTGTGTGCGGCGGGAGTGTGTGTGGGTCTGTGTGTGTGTGTGCGGTGGGAGTGTGTGTGGGCCTGTGTGTGTGAGCGGTGGGAGTGTGTGTGGGTCTGTGTGTGTGTGTGCGGCGGGAGTGTGTGTGGATCTGTGTGTGTGTGTGGCGGGAGTGTGTGTGGGTCTGTGTGTGTGTGTTGGGAGTGTGTGTGGGTCTGTGTGTGTGCGGTGGGAGTGTGTGTGGGTCTGTGTGTGTGCGGTGGGAGTGTGTGTGGGTCTGTGTGTGTGTGTGCGGTGGGAGTGTGTGTGGGTCTGTGTGTGTGTGCGGCGGGAGTGTGTGTGGGTCTGTGTGTGTGTGCGGCGGGAGTGTGTGTGGGTCTGTGTGTGTGTGTGCGGCGGGAGTGTGTGTGGGTCTGTGTATGTGTGCGGCAGGAGTGTGTGTGGGTCTGTGTGTGTGCGCGGCGGGAGTGTGTGTGGGTCTGTGTGTGTGTGTGGCGGGAGTGTGTGTGGGTCTGTGTGTGTGTGCGGCGGGAGTGTGTGTGGGTCTGTGTGTGTGTGTGCGGCGGGAGTGTGTGTGGGTCTGTGTATGTGTGCGGCAGGAGTGTGTGTGGGTCTGTGTGTGTGCGCGGCGGGAGTGTGTGTGGGTCTGTGTGTGTGTGCGGCGGGAGTGTGTGTGGGTCTGTGTGTGTGCGGCGGGAGTGTGTGTGGGTCTGTGTGTGTGTGCGGCAGGAGTGTGTGTGGGTCTGTGTGTGTGCGGCGGGAGTGTGTGTGTGTCTGTGTGTGTGTGCGGCGGGAGTGTGTGTGGGTCTGTGTGTGTGTGTGCGGTGGGAGTGTGTGTGGGTCTGTGTGTGTGTGCGGTGGGAGTGTGTGTGGGTCTGTGTGTGTGTGCGGCGGGAGTGTGTGTGGGTCTGTGTGTGTGTGTGTGCGGTGGGAGTGCGTGTGGGTCTGTGTGTGTGTGTGCGGTGGGAGTGTGTGTGGGTCGGTGTGTGTGTGTGCGGCGGGAGTGTGTGTGGGTCTGTGTGTGCGGCGGGAGTGTGTGTGGGTCTGTGTGTGTGTGTGCGGCGGTAGTGTGTGTGGGTCTGTGTGTGTGCGGTGGGAGTGTGTGTGGGTCTGTGTGTGTGTGTGCGGCGGGAGTGTGTGTGGGTCTGTGTGTGTGTGTGCGGTGGGAGTGTGCGTGGGTCTGTGTGTGTGCGGTGGGAGTGTGTGTGGGTCTGTGTGTGTGTGCGGCGGGAGTGTGTGTGGGTCTGTGTGTGTGTGCGGCGGGAGTGTGTGTGGGTCTGTGTGTGTGTGCGGCGGGAGTGTGTGTGGGTCTGTGTGTGTGCGGCGGGAGTGTGTGTGGGTCTGTGTGTGTGTGCGGCGGGAGTGTGTGTGGGTCTGTGTGTGTGTGCGGCGGGAGTGTGTGTGGGTCTGTGTGTGTGCGGCGGGAGTGTGTGTGGGTCTGTGTGTGAGTGCGGTGGGAGTGTGTGTGGGTCTGTGTGTGTGTGCGGCGGGAGTGTGTGTGGGTCTGTGTGTGTGCGGTGGGAGTGTGTGTGGGTCTGTGTGTGTGTGACGGGAGTGTGTGTGGGTCTGTGTGTGTGCGGTGGGAGTGTGTGTGGGTCTGTGTGTGTGTGAGTGCGGCGGGAGTGTGTGTGGGTCTGTGTGTGTGTGCGGTGTGAGTGTGCGTGGGTCTGTGTGTGTGCGGTGGGAGTGTGCGTGGGTCTGTGTGTGTGTGCGGCGGGAGTGTGCGTGGGTCTGTGTGTGTGCGGTGGGAGTGTGTGTGGGTCTGTGTGTGTGTGCGGTGGGAGTGTGTGTGGGTCTGTGTGTGTGCGGTGGGAGTGTGTGTGGGTCTGTGTGTGTGCGGTGGGAGTGTGTGTGGGTCTGTGTGTGTGTGCGGCGGGAGTGTGTGTGGGTCTGTGTGTGTGCGGCGGGAGTGTGTGTGAGTCTGTGTGTGTGCGGCGGGAGTGTGCGTGGGTCTGTGTGTGTGCGGCGTGAGTGTGTGTGGGTCTGTGTGTGTGCAGCGGGAGTGTGCGTGGGTCTGTGTGTGTGTGTGCGGTGGGAGTGTGTGTGGGTCTGTGTGTGTGTGCGGCGGGAGTGTGTGTGGTTCTGTGTGTGTGTGCGGCGGAAGTGTGAGTGGGTCTGTGTGTGTGTGCGGCGGGAGTGTGTGTGGGTCTGTGTGTGTGCGGTGGGAGTGTGTGTGGGTCTGTGTGTGTGTGTGCGGCGGGAGTGTGTGTGGGTCTGTGTGTGTGTGCGGTGGGAGTGTGTGTGGGTCTGTGTGTGTGCGGTGGGAGTGTGTGTGGGTCTGTGTGTTTGTGTGCGGCGGGAGTGTGTGTGGGTCTGTGTGTGTGTGTGCGGCGGGAGTGTGTGTGTGAGTCTGTGTGTGTGTGCGGTGGGAGTGTGTGTGGGTCTGTGTGTGTGTGTGCGGCGGGAGTGTGTGTGGGTCTGTGTGTGTGTGCGGCGGGAGTGTGTGTGGGTCTGTGTGTGTGCGGCGGGAGTGTGTGTGGGTCCCTGTGTGTGCGGTGGGAGTGTGTGTGGGTCTGTGTGTGTGTGCGGCGGGAGTGTGTGTGGGTCTGTGTGTGTGTGCGGTGGGAGTGTGTGTGGGTCTGTGTGTGTGCGGCGGGAGTGTGTGTGGGTCTGTGTGTGTGTGCGGTGGCAGTGTGTGTGGGTCTGTGCGTGTGCGGTGGGAGTGTGTGTGGGTCTGTGTGTGTGCGGCGGGAGTGTTTGTGGGTCTGTGTGTGTGTGCGGCGGGAGTGTGTGTGGGTCTGTGTGTGTGCGGTGGGAGTGTGTGTGGGTCTGTGTGTGTGTGTGCGGCGGGAGTGTGTGTGGGTCTGTGTGTGTGCGGTGGGAGTGTGTGTGGGTCTGTGTGTGTGTGTGCGGTGGGAGTGTGTGTGGGTCTGTGTGTGTGTGCGGCGGGAGTGTGTGTGGGTCTGTGTGTGTGTGCGGCGGGAGTGTGTGTGGGTCTGTGTGTGTGTGCGGCGGGAGTGTGTGTGGGTCTGTGTGTGTGTGCGGTGGGAGTGTTTGTGGGTCTGTGTGTGTGCGGTGGGAGTGTGTGTGGGTCTGTGTGTGTGTGTGCGGTGGGAG